>NC_056738.1:39481783-39781783 GCF_019279795.1 Protopterus annectens
GCAACAGGAGACATAATATCTAGAATTAGACATTTTTTGTATTGTCTTTAAATGTGGAAGAATGTAAATTATTTTACGACTTCCACCATTTTCTTTAGATCTAAGAAAAGTCCTTGTTTATGTATTTTCACAGAGATGCTAAATTCTACCAGTTGCAGTAAGGTTTTTCACCTGGGATAGTCAGATGACAAGAACTGATGTCATGCTGCAAGTATCCCAGCAGTAATATTTGATATATTAATTTAAGAAGTCTCTGAGAGAAGTAGAGCATTTTGTATTTTGTCTTTGACCTGACAGCATCAGGTGGAAGACCCACTCACCACATCTCTCTTGCCTGGCTCTGTAAGTAAGTTAACTGGGGTACAGTAATTTCTCTTAGATACAGACAGGAATATAGTGAAATATAGCTTAGATGTTTTCTTTATTTATTTGAGACTGCCCTGCAATGTTGTTTTAAGTATTTCCTGTGATTTTGAACTGTATTTGCTGAGTATCTCATTGTTCTTTTATTATTTATTATTAAATATATTTAAACCTTTCATTATGGCTGATATTTGTGAGACATATTTAAGTACTGGGAGTACTTTCATATTTATTTGGTGACACTGTGTGGGCCACTCCTAATAGCCTTGCTCTTGGTCAAACTACCATTTGGATTAATAGTAACATTACACAGTAAGACTGGACACTCTTTGTTAAGGGCCTTAAAGTAGTTGATAAAGAGTTGGCTGGTGGCAGTAATAACTACCTCATAGCCTGGGCAAAAGGGGGCATAGCTAGTGTACCTGTGCCAACCTTTCCCATGTGTGTGTGTGTGTGTGTGTGTGTGTGTGTGTGTGTGTGTGTGTGTGTGTGTGTGTGTGTGTGTGTCAGCTACTTGGGCAGAGTCACAAAGCTCTGGTTGGACAGAGAGGATGCTGGAGGTCTTGGCTTGGCAACTCAGCTGAAACCTCAACTTTATAGCTGTGCCAGTGGGGAGTCTTATTGTGGATCTGGAGAAAGAGGGAGAAACCAGCCTCAGACTGACTGTGATCTATGTGTGCTCTTAAGGGAAATTGCACTTTACTGTGTGTGTACTTGTCATCCTCCAAGTATGAATACCCCCCTCTGTTGCTAGTGGTGAGGATCGAGGCTCCTTGATTACTGGGCCAGTAGTGGGGTGTCACATATATTGGTTGGCAGTGGTGGGATATCCACATATTAGTATTTAGTGGTGTGGATATTGAAATCCTATAGCATATAAACAGTGGTCACTGAAGAAGGTGTTTGTACTCTCAATCAGCCACACAGTGAACATTCAGAGTTTCATATCACAATAGTTTCATTTATTTTTTGTTAGCTTAGTAAGTCAGGGAGAGCAGGCAATGATGTCAGCAGATGCGTATGGCAAGCTGGCAAGGAACCAGTTGACTGAGATGTGCCAGGCCAAAGTACACCAACCTGACTAAAGCAGAAATTATTGCAGCCTTGGGCACAGCTGCATCACAGAACAGCAACCAGGAGGACAACCAGGCTGCCCTTGGAGATGTACAACTCTCAGAAAATGGACAGTTCAACCTTTCCACAGATGACTTAAAAATCCATCTGGAGTTAAAGAGACTTGAACTGGAGGCCAAATGTTTGGAAATAGAATCAGCCGAGAGACTGCGCCAGGAGAAACCAATGGAATTAGAAACAGTAGAGAGACTGAGATGGCTGGAAGCTGAAGAGAATGAGAGGCAGAGGCAACATGAAAAGGAGATGCTGACTCTTCGCCAGGGTCATGGAGGTAATGGGGAAGGGAGTAACTGAACCCCAGAAGCAACAAAGGTCAGTAAATTTCTTCCACAATTTACAGAGGGGAATATTTTTTATAGTTTCGTTCATATGTTTGAAAGGGTATGTAAACCGTATAATATTGACCAATCGCTCTGGGTATGGTTCCTGACCCCCTTACTCCATGGTAAAGCTGTAACTGCTATCTCTAAATTGTCTGATACTGACTGCTTAAATTATAATACTGTAAAAATTGTCTATTAGAGTGTTTTAAATTAACACCTGAAGCTTACAGAAAAAAGTTTTGTAAGCAGATGAAAGTGTGTGTGAATACATTGCTGAGTTAAGCACTTATTTTCATAGATGGGTGAGTGGGTGTCAGGTCACCATTTCTGAAGGGCTGTCAGACATTTTGTTGAGAAAACAAGCCCTTAGCACTTTGCCTGAGGACATGAGAATCTGGTTAGCTGTTAGGCAATGCAATACAGCAGATGAGTTGGGGAAAAAGGGAGACCTATACCTATCAAGCATGGCATCACTGCGCAGGAAAGGGACACCCAGTGCTGCTCATGGGTCTAAGTGAACCCATGTTGGGCAGCCTAAATTGCCCCAACAAAGTCTTCCAATAGCAGGGGAAGCCACAAGTCCAGGTACATGTCCAGGACCAAGGGTTAAATGTTTTAAATACAACCAGTGGGGACATGTAGTATATAGATGTCCATGGAGGCAAGGTGGGGAACAAAAGGTGGGAGAGCCAGTAAGTGGGAATGACAGAATGCCAGCAGTAAGTTTTCTTGAGACAACAAGGGTACCAACCTACCACAGTAAAGCTTATCTTAGTAAATGGGAAAGAGGCCACTACTAAGAGAGAGGGACACAGCCTCTGACCTAACCATTGTAAAGCCTGCAATGGTTAATGAGGAGCACTACTTGCTTGGGGAGTCTACTCCAATCAGAGCTTTAGGAGGGATCCCCTTCCAAATACAGTTGTCTCCCTTGACTGGGAGGGTGGAAATGGAAGCAAGCAAGTAGGTGTGTTTGAGGATATCCCTGCAGATGTCCTGATAGGGAATGAGTTTGATAATGCAGTACCTTGTGTGCATGCAATGACACGCAGTCGGGCTTGCAGACCAGCATGCAAGTCTGGTAGCCTGGAGGGGACCCCTGCAGACTTGAAGCAGGGACTGGTGAGGTGGTTACTTCAGAGAGAGAGCTACCCTGTAGCAGTGAGACTGAAGGTGAGTCACAGTTGTTTGTCGGTACTGATGTTCCCTTGGACAGAGTGACTGCAAGGGCAGAGGTAAGTAGTAGCACCCAGGCTGACAGTGAGGCACCGCTGTCAGAGGATACCAGACTTCCTGTGGAAGAGGAGCTGGGAAGGGTTACAAAGAGATAGTTGAGACAGGCTCAGCTCTCAAACCCTACATTACAAGGCCTGAGGGAAGTAGCCACTGAGGCACCTGATTCTTAAGGGAAGGGGGAAATCTGTATACTGGGACAAAGGTTTCTGTATAGGGAGTGGATCCCTGAGGGAGGGGTAGAAGATGAGAGACTACAGCAGTTGGTAGTGCCCAGCGCCTAATGTCTGGCACCTCTAGCTATAGCCCATGGCATTCTCTATGCAGGTCCTATGGGCATAAAATGTGCAAAGAGATGTAATATGCAGAACTTTTATTGGCTTTGGAATTCTAAAGATGTAACAGGGTACTGCAGGACCTGTGAGAAGTGCTAAAAAGTAGGCAAGGCAGGGGACAAGGTCAAAGCTCCTTTGATGCCTTTGCTGTGATTGAGGAGCTATTTCAGAGGGTAGCTATGGATTTTGTGGAGCCTCTGAGTACCCCAAGTTTGACAGGGAAGACGTATATTCTAGTGGTAGTAGATTATGCTACCAGATACCCCGAAGCACTGGCAATGCCCTCCATTGAGGCAGAAAAGCTGGCAAATGCTTTATTAGAGATTTTCAGCAGGGTAGGTTTTCCAAAAGAAATTCTGACTGGCAGAGGTGAAACTTTCATGTCAAACCTGCTGGCTTGTCTGTGGAGGCAATGTGGGATGAAGCACCTAAAAAACACCCCTACCATCCCCAGACTAATGGTCTGGTGGAGAGGTTAAACTCTACACTAAAGACCATGTATGGACATTTGCAGAACAGTTCAAGAGGGAGTGGGACAAATATTTGGCCCATCTGTTGTTTGCTTACAGAGAGGTTCCTCAGGAATCCACAGGTTTTTCACCCTTCGAGTTGCTGTATGGGCATAGGGTGAGGGGACCTCTAGATTTGATTTGAGATGAGTGGGAGGGTGAGTGTGAATCCCATAAGGAGTATGTTGTGGCATACATCCTAAACCTCAGGAAAAGCCTCAGGGAACTCATGGGCTTGGCCCAGGAGAACCTGGCAGAAGCCCAACAGCAGAAAAAGGTCTGGTACGACAGGAATGTTTGAGCTAGAGACTATGATGTAGAGTAGCAGGTAATGGCTCTCATTTCTGTTAGACACAACAAGCTGCAGGCAGCTTGGGTGGGACCCTTCAAAGTGGTAAGGAAGGTCGGTGATGTTAACTACATTGTAGAACTGCTAGGCAGGAGGCAGGGGCACAAACTGTACCATGTTAACATGATGAAACCATACCATGATAGGAGGCCCTGGTGCTAAATATTTGCAGTATAAAGCAGGAGGAGTCTCAGGGGGACCTATGGCTACAGGGAGCCAGCCAGCCAAATCTCAGATTACTGTGGTGGAGCCTATGGTTGCAGGCATATGACAGGACAGTGCAGCACTGTGTTGGGGTCAGCAATGCCAAGACAGCTGGAATCTCAAGACAGGGTATTCCCAGACAGGCTAACCCTCTCAAGCATTTATCAAGGGTCACTTGAAAAACTAGTTTGAGTTTTCAGGGGAGAAATGTCACAAAAGGAAATATTGTCAGCCTAGCTGTCTGGAATTTTGTAAATAATTACATGTAATTTGTGATTATTAATATTATTTATATGGAAGTGTGACATAGGGAGATACTGCCAGCACAGCTGTCTGGAATTTTGTAAATGGTTAGGTCTCATTTGTGAATATTAACGATTCTTATGCTTGTTACAAATATATTAGAACTGTATATCATATAAGATGGTTTGTATAGACATGTGTGCTGAAGAGATATGTTGTAGAGTACTCAGCTTAAAGATGTATCCACAGTGTACCCTACTGTAAAAGAACAGAAATGTATATAAACTATATTAACTGTATAAATGTATATATTTTAATAGTGGGAACTGGCACATAGAAGGCTAACTTGCAAAACTTCACAAAAATAGTTGAAATTAAATTATTTTATAACTGCGCCATAAAAGATGGTTTCAGTGCAACAGGAGACATAATGTCTAGAATTAGAAGTTTTTTTATTGTCTTTAAATGTGGAAGAATGTAAATTATTTTATGACTTCCACCATTTTCCTTAGATCTAAGAGAAGACCTTGTTTATGTATTTTCATAGAGAGATGCTAAATGTTACCAGCTGCAGTGGGGATTTTGACTTGGGATAGTCAGATGGCAAGAAGTGATGTTCATAGGTTCATAGGTGTGTACTATACTAATGGCTCTGAAGCCTTTACAAGCCTAGCCCATAGGATTACCCTGGCATCATGTCATCCGACCTTAGTTTCCAGTGCCTCTGTCGAGTAAAGCCACTGGAGTGATCCCCGGGGTGAATTTTCTATTTCCCATCCACTCATCAAGATTTCTCTTGAAGAGGGCCAATGAGATGCTCTGTTTGACATGCATGGGAAATCTATTCCATAGCATGGGCAGTCTCTGGGTTATGAGCCTCTCCCTCCAGCACGTTCTGTTGATTTTGGTAATGAGGATGAGGTCTCTGGAGCATGTGGTGCAGAGGGATTGGGATTTCTTTAGATGTATCATTTCTAACAGTGCTGGGTCAGACATGGCTTTGTAAGTCAAGCAGAAATTGCCTCTACGTAAGTGATATGAGACAGAGAATAGTTGGAGTTTTTTGAATATGTCCATATAGGACAAGTTTTTAAGGCCTAGGATCCTTTTTGTGAGGTACTTTTGTGGCCTCTCCAGTTGTTGCAGGTGTCTAGTGAGGTATATATCAAATGGGGCATTGTAGTTGATGATTGGCCTAATGAGGGAAGAGTAGAGGGAGACAATGACCTCTTTCTTCCTGGATGCAAAACCCTTAGTAATGAGATGTGCTACATAGAAGGACTTTCTGACCAGAGTGGCAGTGTGGTGGTCAAAAGAGAGGTTGCTGTCAACCTGTATTCCCATGTCTCTTATAATGCCTTCTGAGTTCAGTGGACTACCATTGATGTGGTAGTTCATGGGAACTGGGTTTTTCCCAAAGGGGATGATGATGCATTTTTTGGCATTGAGCTTAAGGCCATGGTTCTGACATCAGTCATTGGTCTCTGTGAGGACTTTCTGTAGGATGTAAACATCGCTTGGGGAGTTAATAATGGCTCCCAACTTGCTATCATCTGTGAACTTTGTCAGCAAGAGTCCTCTTGTGTTGGCCTGGATTTCTGAGAAGTAGATACCAAACAGGAGAGGACCCAGGACCGATCCCTGTGTGACTCAGCTTGTGACTGGTCATCAGTTTGACTAACATATTGAGTTTTTCTATGATTCCTGAGTGGGGAATGGTATCAAAGGCCTTGGCCAGATCAAGGTAGGCTGTATGAACCACCTTGCCTTCATCCACAGCTCTAGTGGCTGACTCAAATAAGTTGACCAAGTTGAGCAGGCATGATCTACCCTTCACAAAGCCAAACTGTATGGGGTCCAGAGTTTAGACATTCTCTATATCCTTGTTTATTAGGTCCATGATGATGCATTCCATAGATAGTTCCCAGGGTCTGTAGTCACTCGTCCTTTGTGAAGAGGGATGACTATAGCAGTGCGCCATTCAGTAGGGACAAAGACTGATGTGACGCTGTGACTGAACAGGGCACACAGGTGAGGTGCCAGTTCACTCTGTATTTCATGTAGAACACAGCCAGGGATATTTCAGTTCCCATAGAAGCTGTATTCTTGGCCTTGGACAGTGCTGTTTTAACCTGTGCAGCAGTAATACTGGCTGCCTGGCAATCTACTGGTATTGTGATTGGTCCTTTGGAGGGGGGAGGGGGTAAAGTTGGCATTGAATTTGTTGGCCAGTGTATTGGCGATATCTGTTGACTCGGTATAGGAGGTACCATTGTGCAGTAGCTCAGAGAAATTCTGTGTATTGCTGTGGAGGTTCTTTACATAAATATAGAAGGCCTTGTGGTTGTCTTTACTATCTGCTGCAATTCTATTTTCGTAGCTAGCTTTAGAGGATTTGATGAGGGGATCTCAACTTTTCGTTGAGGCTGATAAGGGAGTTTTTCCAGTCTTGGGACTTCACCTTATTCTGCATCAGTTTCCTCCTTCTGTTGTAGTGTTTGTTTATGGCAGGGGGACCACCAGATTGGCTTCCTTTTTTTGAAGGAGAGCATCTTGGTTCTGTTGGGTATAGTGAGATCCATGCATTTGTGTATGTGTTCTTACAGTGCACTGGTGTATGATGGTCGTGCAAATATTCTCCATTTGCATGGGTGCCATAAAGTAGCCACCTCTGTTCTTAGGACCCAAAGTTAGCTTGGAAAAGTTTTTCATGATGGTTACCTTTGTAGGATGGGGGTGGGGGGTGGGAGGGATGTGGATTTCCAAGGTGATTAGTTTGTGGTCGGATCTAACCGGTGAGGAGTTGACTATCGGTGTAGAGCAATGGTCGCCCATGTTAGTAATGACCAGGTCAAGGATGTTGCTCTGGGGGTCACAAGGTGTAGAATGAGTTATAGCCTGGTAGTGCAGGGGTGCTTTCTGCTGCCTTGAACCAGGTCTCTGTTACAGCACAAATGTTGAAGTTGTCCATTTTAAGGAGTGGTTCGAGCGAGTGCATTTTGAGATTTAGACTTCTAGTGTTGAGCAGCAGATTGCATTTGTTTGTAGCTGTTATGGTGGTAATTTGGTCTTTGGAACACCACCTAAAAAAGGCACTATAGGGGTGGCAAGAGCCTTGGCCAGTATCTGGAAGTTCAGGGGTGGCAGATGCAAGCCATCTCTAGCAAAGCATTGAGGTCTGTCAATCATGTCATCCCAGGCAGACAGATACTGGATCCCCTTAGAATGACACCAGAAACTTAGCCAATTGTTGAAATCAATCATTTTCTGCTTGTACTGTGGTATAATTCTGGGTGATGGTAGGATGCTGCTTAGGGCTAGGGTCATACCTGCCTGGGCTACATAATCTGAGAGTTCCTCCATGGCTCTTTTCATGTAGTCCAGGGAGGTATGTCTCAGGTCATTCACACCCACAAGTACAATGACAGAGTCATATTTGTACCTGTTTTTGAGGGACCTGAATGTATGCATTATGTGGCAGATCCTGGCACCTGACAGGCAGCTGACTTATACTTTTTCCTTATTCAACCTGGTGAATGGGACATCAGTGTGCCTCACTATCGAGTCACATATGACTAGTGTGCTGGGCATGCTGTTTTGCCTTAGGGGCTTTGGTTGAATGGCACACTGTTTAGGAGAGTTATGTGTCTCGTGATTAGTGTTGTGTTGTGGTGGTCGAGTACATTTCTGCCTTGGAGGTCTCTGCTGTTTGGGTAGATTTTTATTGAGAGCCTCCACAAAGGTGGGTGTGTGGTATATGTTTTTATGTGAAGGCAGTGATGGTGTGTGTTCTGGTGGGCTATGTGTTCCATGTGGTGTGGTGCAAGTGTTGACCTTCTCCTCTTGACCAGCTATTCCGGTCTTAGCTGGAGAGTCATGGCTTCCAATTTGGATATATAAGTGCATCTCTCACAAGTCTGTGGTTTGGGAGGTAAGAGGAGAGGGTTGTTGGTGTACATGAGGCAGTTGCTACATTGCCTAAGAATGCCCAAGTTCACCAGGTTAATAGGAGAAAGCACAGGGAACTGACCGTTAGACATGCCTGGAGGGGTGGGCATTAATAATAAGTACTGGAGCTGTTTCCTTGTAGAACGTTTAGTGCTGGTAGTACTTTTGTGTGCTACAGTAATTGCTACAAGAAGCCTGGTATAGTAATGTGCCAGACTAATAAGTTAGTAAAAATGCAGGAGAGGAGAAAACTTGCAGATCTAAGGGAAAATTGAAGAGCAGACTTTGGTACCTCTCAGAAGCTTACAAACAGTCCTGGATACAGCAAATCTGTATCTGGACTAGACTAGTTACAGGAAATGCGGGAAAAGTGCAAACGTGGGCTTTTAAACCAGAAAGTTGAAAGAGAAGGAAAAAATTGCCCAAATGGCCAATAAACTACAATTTCTGCACCGGAAACCAACCGTCTTGTGGTAGATAGGCTACCTAGTGCTTATAACTCCCAAAGACAAGCTAGAAGGCTTCCCTCCGACACAGAGAGGCTTGGGGGGGTCATGGAGGTAATGGGGAAGGGAGTAACTGAACCCCAGAAGCAACAAAGGTCAGTAAATTTCTTCCACAATTTACAGAGGGGAATATTTTTTATAGTTTCGTTCATATGTTTGAAAGGGTATGTAAACCGTATAATATTGACCAATCGCTCTGGGTATGGTTCCTGACCCCCTTACTCCATGGTAAAGCTGTAACTGCTATCTCTAAATTGTCTGATACTGACTGCTTAAATTATAATACTGTAAAAATTGTCTATTAGAGTGCTTTGAATTAACACCTGAAGCTTACAGAAAAAAGTTTTGTAAGCAGATGAAAGTGTGCGTGAATACATTGCTGAGTTAAGCACTTATTTTCATAGATGGGTGAGTGGGTGTCAGGTCACCATTTTTGAAGGGCTGTCAGACATTTTGTTGAGAAAACAAGCCCTTAGCACTTTGCCTGAGGACATGAGAATCTGGTTAGCTGTTAGGCAATGCAATACAGCAGATGAGTTGGGGAAAAAGGGAGACCTATACCTATCAAGCATGGCATCACTGCGCAGGAAAGGGACACCCAGTGCTGCTCATGGGTCTAAGTGAACCCATGTTGGGCAGCCTAAATTGCCCCAACAAAGTCTTCCAATAGCAGGGGAAGCCACAAGTCCAGGTACATGTCCAGGACCAAGGGTTAAATGTTTTAAATACAACCAGTGGGGACATGTAGTATATAGATGTCCATGGAGGCAAGGTGGGGAACAAAAGGTGGGAGAGCCAGTAAGTGGGAATGACAGAATGCCAGCAGTAAGTTTTCTTGAGACAACAAGGGTACCAACCTACCACAGTAAAGCTTATCTTAGTAAATGGGAAAGAGGCCACTACTAAGAGAGAGGGACACAGCCTCTGACCTAACCATTGTAAAGCCTGCAATGGTTAATGAGGAGCACTACTTGCTTGGGGAGTCTACTCCAATCAGAGCTTTAGGAGGGATCCCCTTCCAAATACAGTTGTCTCCCTTGACTGGGAGGGTGGAAATGGAAGCAAGCAAGTAGGTGTGTTTGAGGATATCCCTGCAGATGTCCTGATAGGGAATGAGTTTGATAATGCAGTACCTTGTGTGCATGCAATGACACGCAGTCAGGCTTGCAGACCAGCATGCAAGTCTGGTAGCCTGGAGGGGACCCCTGCAGACTTGAAGCCAGGACTGGTGAGGTGGTTACTTCAGAGAGAGAGCTACCCTGTAGCAGTGAGACTGAAGGTGAGTCACAGTTGTTTGTCGGTACTGATGTTCCCTTGGACAGAGTGACTGCAAGGGCAGAGGTAAGTAGTAGCACCCAGGCTGACAGTGAGGCACCGCTGTCAGAGAATACCAGACTTCCTTTAGAAGGGGAGCTGGGAAGGGTTACAAAGAGATAGTTGAGACAGGCTCAGCTCTCAAACCCTACATTACACGGCCTGAGGGAAGTAGTCACTGAGGCACCTGATTCTTAAGGGAAGGGGGAAATCTGTATACTGGGACAAAGGTTTCTGTATAGGGAGTGGATCCCTGAGGGAGGGGTAGAAGATGAGAGACTACAGCAGTTGGTAGTGCCCAGCGCCTAATGTCTGGCACTTCTAGCTATAGCCCATGGCATTCTCTATGCAGGTCATATGGGCATAAAGTGTGCAAAGAGATGTAATATGCAGAACTTTTATTGGCTTTGGAATTCTAAAGATGTAACAGGGTACTGCAGGACCTGTGAGAAGTGCTAAAAAGTAGGCAAGGCAGGGGACAAGGTCAAAGCTCCTTTGATGCCTTTGCTGTGATTGAGGAGCTATTTCAGAGGGTAGCTATGGATATTGTAGAGCCTCTGAGTACCCCAAGTTTGACAGGGAAGACGTATATTCTAGTGGTAGTAGATTATGCTACCAGATACCCCGAAGCACTGGCAATGCCCTCCATTGAGGCAGAAAAGCTGGCAAATGCTTTATTAGAGATTTTCAGCAGGGTAGGTTTTCCAAAAGAAATTCTGACTGGCAGAGGTGAAACTTTCATGTCAAACCTGCTGGCTTGTCTGTGGAGGCAATGTGGGATGAAGCACCTAAAAAACACCCCTACCATCCCCAGACTAATGGTCTGGTGGAGAGGTTAAACTCTACACTAAAGACCATGTATGGACATTTGCAGAACAGTTCAAGAGTGAGTGGGACAAATATTTGGCCCATCTGTTGTTTGCTTACAGAGAGGTTCCTCAGGAATCCACAGGTTTTTCACCCTTTGAGTTGCTGTATGGGCATAGGGTGAGGGGACCTCTAGATTTGATTTGAGATGAGTGGGAGGGTGAGTGTGAATCCCATAAGGAGTATGTTGTGGCATACATCCTAAACCTCAGGAAAAGCCTCAGGGAACTCATGGGCTTGGCCCAGGAGAACCTGGCAGAAGCCCAACAGCAGAAAAAGGTCTGGTACGACAGGAATGTTTGAGCTAGAGACTATGATGTAGAGTAGCAGGTAATGGCTCTCATTTCTGTTAGACACAACAAGCTGCAGGCAGCTTGGGTGGGACCCTTCAAAGTGGTAAGGAAGGTCGGTGATGTTAACTACATTGTAGAACTGCTAGGCAGGAGGCAGGGGCACAAACTGTACCATGTTAACATGATGAAACCATACCATGATAGGAGGCCCTGGTGCTAAATATTTGCAGTATAAAGCAGGAGGAGTCTCAGGGGGACCTATGGCTACAGGGAGCCAGCCAGCCAAATCTCAGATTACTGTGGTGGAGCCTATGGTTGCAGGCATATGACAGGACAGTGCAGCACTGTATTGGGGTCAGCAATGCCAAGACAGCTGGAATCTCAAGACAGGGTATTCCCAGACAGGCTAACCCTCTCAAGCATTTATCAAGGGTCACTTGAAAAACTAGTTTGAGTTTTCAGGGGAGAAATGTCACAAAAGGAAATATTGTCAGCCTAGCTATCTGGAATTTTGTAAATAATTACATGTCATTTGTGATTATTAATATTATTTATATAGAAGTGTGACATAGGGAGATACTGCCAGCACAGCTGTCTGGAATTTTGTAAATGGTTAGGTCTCATTTGTGAATATTAACGATTCTTATGCTTGTTACAAATATATTAGAACTGTATATCATATAAGATGGTTTGTATAGACATGTGTGCTGAAGAGATATGTTGTAGAGTACTCAGCTTAAAGATGTATCCACAGTGTACCCTACTGTAAAAGAACAGAAATGTATATAAACTATATTAACTGTATAAATGTATATATTTTAATAGTGGGAACTGGCACATAGAAGGCTAACTTGCAAAACTTCACAAAAATAGTTGAAATTAAATTATTTTATAACTGCGCCATAAAAGATGGTTTCAGTGCAACAGGAGACATAATGTCTAGAATTAGAAGTTTTTTTATTGTCTTTAAATGTGGAAGAATGTAAATTATTTTATGACTTCCACCATTTTCCTTAGATCTAAGAGAAGACCTTGTTTATGTATTTTCACAGAGAGATGCTAAATGTTACCAGCTGCAGTGGGGATTTTGACTTGGGATAGTCAGATGACAAGAAGTGATGTTCATAGGTTCATAGGTGTGTACTATACTAATGGCCCTGAAGCCTTTACAAGCCTAGCCCATAGGATTACCCTGGCATCATGTCATCCGACCTTAGTTTCCAGTGCCTCTGTCGAGTAAAGCCACTGGAGTGATCCCCGGGGTGAATTTTCTATTTCCCATCCACTCATCAAGATTTCTCTTGAAGAGGGCCAATGAGATGCTCTGTTTGACATGCATGGGAAATCTATTCCATAGCATGGGCAGTCTCTGGGTTATGAGCCTCTCCCTCCAGCACGTTCTGTTGATTTTGGTAATGAGGATGAGGTCTCTGGAGCATGTGGTGCAGAGGGATTGGGATTTCTTTAGATGTATCATTTCTAACAGTGCTGGGTCAGACATGGCTTTGTAAGTCAAGCAGAAATTGCCTCTACGTAAGTGATATGAGACAGAGAATAGTTGGAGTTTTTTGAATATGTCCATATAGGACAAGTTTTTAAGGCCTAGGATCCTTTTTGTGAGGTACTTTTGTGGCCTCTCCAGTTGTTGCAGGTGTCTAGTGAGGTATATGCCAAATGGGGCATTGTAGTTGATGATTGGCCTAATGAGGGAAGAGTAGAGGGAGACAATGACCTCTTTCTTCCTGGATGCAAAACCCTTAGTAATGAGATGTGCTACATAGAAGGACTTTCTGACCAGAGTGGCAGTGTGGTGGTCAAAAGAGAGGTTGCTGTCAACCTGTATTCCCATGTCTCTTATAATGCCTTCTGAGTTCAGTGGACTACCATTGATGTGGTAGTTCATGGGAACTGGGTTTTTCCCAAAGGGGATGATGATGCATTTTTTGGCATTGAGCTTAAGGCCATGGTTCTGACATCAGTCATTGGTCTCTGTGAGGACTTTCTGTAGGATGTAAACATCGCTTGGGGAGTTAATAATGGCTCCCAACTTGCTATCATCTGTGAACTTTGTCAGCAAGAGTCCTCTTGTGTTGGCCTGGATTTCTGAGAAATAGATACCAAACAGGAGAGGACCCAGGACCGATCCCTGTGTGACTCAGCTTGTGACTGGTCATCAGTTTGACTAACTTATTGAGTTTTTCTATGATTCCTGAGTGGGGAATGGTATCAAAGGCCTTGGCCATATCAAGGTAGGCTGTATGAACCACCTTGCCTTCATCCACAGCTCTAGTGACTGACTCAAATAAGTTGACCAAGTTGAGCAGGCATGATCTACCCTTCACAAAGCCAAACTGTATGGGGTCCAGAGTTTAGACATTCTCTATATCCTTGTTTATTAGGTCCATGATGATGCATTCCATAGATAGTTCTCAGGGTCTGTAGTCGCTCGTCCTTTGTGAAGAGGGATGACTATAGCAGTGCGCCATTCAGTAGGGACAAAGACTGATGTGACGCTGTGACTGAACAGGGCACACAGGTGAGGTGCCAGTTCACTCTGTATTTCATGTAGAACACAGCCAGGGATATTTCAGTTCCCATAGAAGCTGTATTCTTGGCCTTGGACAGTGCTGTTTTAACCTGTGCAGCAGTAATACTGGCTGCCTGGCAATCTACTGGTATTGTGATTGGTCCTTTGGAGGGGGGAGGGGGTAAAGTTGGCATTGAATTTGTTGGCAAGTATATTGGCGATATCTGTTGACTCGGTATAGGAGGTACCATTGTGCAGTAGCTCAGAGAAATTCTGTGTATTGCTGTGGAGGTTCTTTACATAAATATAGAAGGCCTTGTGGTTGTCTTTACTATCTGCTGCAATTCTATTTTCGTAGCTAGCTTTAGAGGATTTGATGAGGGGATCTCAACTTTTTGTTGAGGCTGATAAGGGAGTTTTTTCCAGTCTTGGGACTTCACCTTATTCTGCATCAGTTTCCTCCTTCTGTTGTAGTGTTTGTTTATGGCAGGGGGACCACCAGATTGGCTTCCTTTTTTTGAAGGAGAGCATCTTGGTTCTGTTGGGTATAGTGAGATCCATGCATTTGTGTATGTGTTCTTACAGTGCACTGGTGTATGATGGTCGTGCAAATATTCTCCATTTGCATGGGTGCCATAAAGTAGCCACCTCTGTTCTTAGGACCCAAAGTTAGCTTGGAAAAGTTTTTCATGATGGTTACCTTTGTAGGATGGGGGTGGGGGGTGGGAGGGATGTGGATTTCCAAGGTGATTAGTTTGTGGTCGGATCTAACCGGTGAGGAGTTGACTATCGGTGTAGAGCAATGGTCGCCCATGTTAGTAATGACCAGGTCAAGGATGTTGCTCTGGGGGTCGCAAGGTGTAGAATGAGTTATAGCCTGGTAGTGCAGGGGTGCTTTCTGCTGCCTTGAACCAGGTCTCTGTTACAGCACAAATGTTGAAGTTGTCCATTTTAAGGAGTGGTTCGAGCGAGTGCATTTTGAGATTTAGACTTCTAGTGTTGAGCAGCAGATTGCATTTGTTTGTAGCTGTTATGGTGGTAATTTGGTCTTTGGAACACCACCTAAAAAAGGCACTATAGGGGTGGCAAGAGCCTTGTCCAGTATCTGGAAGTTCAGGGGTGGCAGATGCAAGCCATTTCTAGCAAAGCATTGAGGTCTGTCAATCATGTCATCCCAGGCAGACAGATACTGGATCCCCTTAGAATGACACCAGAAACTTAGCCAATTGTTGAAATCAATCATTTTCTGCTTGTACTGTGGTATAATTCTGGGTGATGGTAGGATGCTGCTTAGGGCTAGGGTCATACCTGCCTGGGCTACATAATCTGAGAGTTCCTCCATAGCTCTTTTCATGTAGTCCAAGGAGGTATGTCTCAGGTCATTCACACCCACAAGTACAATGACAGAGTCATATTTGTACCTGTTTTTGAGGGACCTGAATGCATGCATTATGTGGCAGATCCTGGCACCTGACAGGCAGCTGACTTATACTTTTTCCTTATTCAGCCTAGTGAATGGGACATCAGTGTGCCTCACTATCGAGTCACATATGACTAGTGTGCTGGGCATGCTGTTTTGCCTTAGGGGCTTTGGTTGAATGGCACACTGTTTAGGAGAGTTATGTGTCTCGTGATTAGTGTTGTGTTGTGGTGGTCGAGTACATTTCTGCCTTGGAGGTCTCTGCTGTTTGGGTAGATTTTTATTGAGAGCCTCCACAAAGGTGGGTGTGTGGTATATGTTTTTATGTGAAGGCAGTGCTGGTGTGTGTTCTGGTGGGCTATGTGTTCCATGTGGTGTGGTGCAAGTGTTGACCTTCTCCTCTTGACCAGCTATTCCGGTCTTATCTGGAGAGTCATGGCTTCCAATTTGGATATATAAGTGCATCTCTCACAAGTCTGTGGTTTGGGAGGTAAGAGGAGAGGGTTGTTGGTGTACATGATGCAGTTGCTACATTGCCTCAGGATGCCCAAGTTCACCAGGTTAATAGGAGAAAGCACAGGGAACTGACCGTTAGACATGCCTGGAGGGGTGGGCATTAATAATAAGTACTGGAGCTGTTTCCTTGTAGAACGTTTAGTGCTGGTAGTACTTTTGTGTGCTACAGTAATTGCTACAAGAAGCCTGGTATATTAATGTGCCAGACTAATAAGTTAGTAAAAATGCAGGAGAGGAGAAAACTTGCAGATCTAAGGGAAAATTGAAGAGCAGACTTTGGTACCTCTCAGAAGCTTACAAACAGTCCTGGATGCAGCAAATCTGTATCTGGACTAGACTAGTTACAGGAAATGCGGGAAAAGTGCAAACGTGGGCTTTTAAACCAGAAAGTTGAAAGAGAAGGAAAAAATTGCCCAAATGGCCAATAAACTACAATTTCTGCACCAGAAACCAACTGTCTTGTGGTAGATAGGCTACCTAGTGCTTACGACTCCCAAAGACAAGCTAGAAGGCTTCCCTCCGACACAGAGAGGCTTGGGGGGGGGGGTCAGAAGCTTATAAACAGTCTTGGATACAGCAAATCTGTATCTGGACTAGACTAGTTATAGGAAAGGTGGGAAATAAGTGCAAATGTGGGCTTGTCATGCTGCAAGTATCGTAGCAGTAATATTTGATACATTAATTTAATAACTCTCTGAGAGAAGTAGAGCATTTTGTATTTTGTCTTTGACCTGACAGCATCAGATGGAGGACCCACTCACCAAATCTGTCTTGCCTGGCTCTGTAAGTAAGTTAACTAGGGTACAGTAATTTCTCTTAGATACAGACAAGAATATAGTGAAGTATAGCTTAGATGTTTTCTTTATTTATTTGAGACTGTCCTGCAGTGTTGTTTTAAGTATTTCCTGTGATTTTGAACTCTGATGTAACTGTTATTTACTGACTATTTTCTTGTTCTTTTATTATTTATTATTAAATATATTTAAACCTTTCATTGTGGCTGATATCTGTGAGACTTATTTAAGTTCTTGGAGTACTTGCATATTTATTTGGTGCGACTGTGTGGGCCACTCCTAATAGCCTTGCTGTTGGTCAAACTACCATTTGGATTAGTAGTAACATTACACAGTAAGATTGGACACTCTTTGTTAAGGGCCTTAAAGTAGTTGATAAAGAGTTGGCTGGTGGAAGTAATAGCTACCTTATACTCTGGGCAAAAGGGGACATAGCTAGTGAACCTGTGCCAGCCTTTCCCAGGTGTGTGTGTGTGTGTGTGTGTGTGTGTGTGTGTGTGTGTGTGTGTGTGTGTGTGTGTGTGTGTGTGTGTATGTGTGTGTGTGTGTGTGTTTATGTATAAATCAAATCTTAAAGAGTATGTGTATCAGCTACTTGGGCAGAGACACAAAACACTAGTTGGACAGAGGATGCTAGAGGTCTTGGCTTGGCAACTCAGCTGAGATCTCAACTCTATAGCTGTGCCAGTGGGGAGTCTTATTGGAGATCTGGAGAAAGAGGGAGAAACCAGACCCAGACTGACTGTGATCCCTGTGTGCTCTTAAGGAAAATTACACTTTACTGTGTGTGTACTTGTCATTCTCCCAGTGTGTACGCCCCCCACTGTTACTAGTGGTGAAGATGAGTCTCCTTGATTACTGAGCCAGTTGTGGCGCATCATGCAAGTACTTAGTGCAGATGAATAAGGCTTTGAGCTGCTAATGAGCTGCTTTCTGTAGTGGAGTGTTTGATTTGCTCAGCCTACATTTGGTTAGTGTGTGAGTCTAACCATGTCACTTCATCAGATAATGCTCCTGGGGCTGCCTCTGCAAAGAGACACTTGTGCCTAGTGGACTATCCCAACCTGTTAGCAGATATGTTATACATCTGTCTTTCAAATTCTTACATCCTTTAGATAACTGCTAATTAGTGCTTCGTTATGTGCTATGTGGCTATGAATCCCAGCATACTTCCAGAAGTTTAATGGCTTGTTAGATGCACTTATAATAAATATAAGTTTCAAAGGAAGAAAAGTTTACTGTTGTTCATGCTAAATCTGTTCTCAGCGTGACAGTGTTTTTGTTCATCCAGTGTTTATTTTATTCCTCAATGGGCTGCCAAGAATTTTTGTTGTAAAAGTTTTAGTAGAAAGTTTTAAATTAAATCCAAATCTCTGTGATTATTGTAAATAGTGGGTCTATATCATATGTGGGATTGCACAAATTGTGAATGCTCATAATATTGAACATACTGGACCTCGAAGTGTTTTTTTCTGAGATTGCGGTACAGTGAAGAATGGGATATTTGCCCTTTCCTCACTGTAGTGCGATCTCAGAGTTGGAATATATATTTAGCGGGTGGTGTGGGGGGCTGTAAGTTCAAGGTCCGGTACATTCGATATTATGAGCGTTTACAATTTGTGCGATTTGCTCATATGATATAGACCCGTAAATAGTATACACACTGACAGGTTTGAACAGTGTTTTATGGTAATTGAGAAGAAATCGCTACGTAATGGGATATTGTAAGGCTACAGGGTGTGTGTGTGTGTGTGTGTGTGTGTGTGTGTGTGTGTGTGTGTGTGTGTGTGTGTGTGTGTGTGTGTGTGTGTATGTGTGGTCTGGCCTGCCTAAGGCCCCGTTTGACCATGATCTGGCTATGGTCCTGCTGTTAAATCTTCTTCTGCCACATTGGTGACCAGAGCTCTGAAGCAGAGGCTTCTCAATGGGAAAACATCTTGGAAGGAAAAATCACTCTTTTTTTATTTATTACATTTGTTTACTGGGATAATCTAACTGGAGAAACCAAATAAGGGCCCAAGACTGAGTTGAAAAAATATCCAAACAGTTTATTCGATAGCAAACACACAGAATCACTTCTTTCTTAAAATTCAAGTCCTTTCTATATGTAAATTTTAAGGGTTGTCTCTGTATATAATCTAGGTCAGAAATGTGTCTGAATCTGTCCCATTCCCTAGTAACAATCTGTTTAATGTTTATCTGTTTAATAATCTGTTGGTGTTTGTACAAACGCTTTCTGGATGATATTCGCATCTTTTGGATAGACACCCAAGAAAGATTTTTTGATTTCCTGACTTATATTAAAGGAGCAACTAATTTTTTGGATTTTACATACAACTTTAACAGTCAAGAATTGATTTATTTGGATATTTCTCTGAGCAAATTGGACAATGCTTTCTCTTCAAAAATACATAGGAAAAAAAAAACTTTTCTAACTCCTATCTTCATTTCACCAGTGGTCATCCGTTTTTCCAAAAGAAGAATTTACTTAAAGGACAATTGGTTAGGACCAGTCATATGACATCACAAGGTGAAGAATTTACAAAATATTGTGACTTTGTTATGGATATGTTCAGGGAGAGAGGCTATCCAGACATTTTAATTTGTGAGACTATCCAGGAAGTTGTGGAGGAAAGAAAGGGGAGGTTTGCCCCTATTTTGGGTCAAGATGATTCTGCTGAATCCAACACAAGGGTTAATCAGAATATTACCAATAGTTGGAAACAAGCATATATTATGGATTACACGGGAGATTCAGGTGCCATTAAACAGATTGTTACTAGGGAATGGGACAGATTCAGACAAATTTCTGACCTAGATTATATACACAGACAACCCTTAAAATTTACATATAGAAAGGACTTGAATTTTAAGAAAGAAGTGATTCTGTGTGTTTGCTATTGAATAAACTGTTTGGATATTTTTTCAACTTGGTCTTGGGCCCTTATTTGGTTTCTCCAAGTGAACCATTTGTCTTGGTTTTAGTTTTGGTTGTTCGCTTTCATCTCCATTGTGATAATCTAATTGGACACAAAATCCCTTTTCAGTGTAGGCCCAAGGAAAAAATGCATACATTAATTTTATAAAAGAATTTCATTAAGAAAGAGGAATACAAGTCTAATAAAAACAATACGAAACAACTGTCACTTAATGGTTGGAAGACTAAACATGCATATTATACCTATGAGTAGGAAGGCCCAAATATCAACCAAAACAGAAAAGAAATAAATACCTTGAACATTGAGAACAGCTAAATAGAGCTTTTGCAGTACAAAAATATGTTATTTGCATTGTACATGTTACATATTTGGCTGTAGGCCTAAATTAAACAGCAACAAGTGAGAGAGAGTGAGATGTGTGTGAACAACCAACAGTAAATAAGTAGCAACTACAGTACAGAGTACATTATTAACTACAGTACAGGATACATTATTAACTACCGTACAGGTTTCATTATTAACCATAGTATAGTGTACATTATTAACTACAGTACAGGATATGTTATTAACTACAGTACAGAGTACTTTATTAACTCATTACATCTGAGTGACGCCTCCAGGTGCATCTGCAGTAAACACCTACTGACACCTCTAGGCATCAAATATTATTTGTTCATATTTGCATCAATAATTCCAAAACCATGCTATGTACAAGGCTTTAAAAGATTTCATCTTAAAGATTACACAGTAGCAAACCCAACTACATTAATATTTGACTTCTGTCCAGTTCACGTAAATAGATATTAACTGTTGTTTTTGTGATAGTAATTTATATAGACATAATTTTCACTTTTTCTAAATATCTCAACAACCAAGTAACACAGACAAAACTCCTTTGCCTCGTATGAAAGCTCTCAGCTAGATGGATAAACTGCTGCTGACAGTATATGTGTAACTTGAGTGGTTGCTGAGATATTCTAAGTTGTTTACAAATTATTACAAATGTAATAGTTTATTTTATTTATTTATTTATTTTACATTTATTGAGGCCCGGGGAGAAATGCTCCAGTTTATACAGATTACATTTAGTCATTATACAGATATTATATAAGTAGAAAGTGGCAAACAGCTACATGACAGCAACAACATTTTTTAAAAGTGGTAGTAAATATAAAAAAAGCATAGTAAAACAGCAACACAGGAGTAAAGTTTTTTTTTTTTTTTTTTTGCAATTGATAATATTGGATAACAGTAAAGTATAAGACAGAGAGGAATACATAGATTAGCAGACTGTTTTCAAGGTGGGTTTGAGCAGTGGCAGATCCATCACCCTTTGAAATATTCTTTTAAAGTTAGTTTAAATTGTTTGGAATGTGTGATTGTTCGAATTTCAAGAGGAAGTTTGTTCCATTCAATAGAGAAGCGGTAGCTATATAAGTTGCACCCTGCTTTAGACTTGGGGTTATAAATATTTAAGAGGTTTTGGGAAGAGCTGCGGAGGTTTCTTGAAGGAGCATAGTGGGAGATGACAAAGTGTAAGGCTGGACAGAAAGATGGCTGGTAAAGAACTGAGTGTATGGTTTGAAGCTGAGAGAGAAAGAGGAGGGGAGGCAGCTCAAGCCAGTTTAAATATTTTACAGAGAGACAGTGGTGAGATCTATAGGATTGTTGAGTTGCAAATCTGGCAACTTTGTGGTATGTAGTCTCAAGTCTAGTAAGGAGAGAAGAGTTAAGGTTAGTAAGGATTTTTGAGCAATATGTTAAGCAGGGGAGATGGTAAGTGTGAGTGAAAGCAATTCTTGCTTCCTGAGTGAGAAATTATTTATTTCTATATAATAGACCTAATTTACGGTGAGTTTTCCTGATACAATTATTTATGTGAAGATCAATTTTAGTTGCTCATCAACTGTGATACCGAGGAGTTTTGAGCTAGAATCCACTACTATAGGGGTATTGTTAAGTGACTGGATAGTAAAATAGGTCTTAATGTGTTTGGCTGTTTTAGAGAGGAAGAGTAGGAGTTTTGTTTTTTTAGGGTTGAGGATGAGTTGGTTGTTTGAGAGCCATGCTTCCACCGAGTTAAAGGAAGACTGGGTAGCTGATAAGAGTTTGGAGGGAGAGTCTGCTATTGTTATGACTGTAGAGTCGTCAGCATATTGGATAATAGAGGAGAGCGGACAGGACATATAGAGCAAGTTAGTGAAAAAGTTGAATAGTAGTGGCCCTAAAATGGTTCCTTGAGGGACACCCATTCTTATTGGAAGGGGAATAGATAAAGCAGTGTCCCATCTTACTGATTGGAATCTATCTTTTAGATAGCTTGCAAACCATGCCACTGTATCTGGGGAGAAGTTGATGTTAGACAGATTTTTTAATAGTAGAGAGTGAGAAACTGTATCAATGGACTTTGAGAGATCCAGGAAGAGACAGGAGATAAGTTTATGGTCATCTCTGGCCAGGGAAATAGTATTGAGAAAGGACAGAAGAGCAGTATAGGTGCTATGTTTTGGTTGAAAACCATGTTGTGTAGGAGTAAGTAGGTTTTCCCGAGAGAGATGTTCCATGACTTGAGTATGTATGCATTTTTCTAGAACTTTAGACATGAGGGAGAGGATGGCAATGGGTCTGAAATTACAGATATCAGTGGAGTTACCTCCTTTGTGGATAGGTAGGGTGTAGAACTGTTTCCAGATAGCTGGTACTTTAGATTCAGAGATTGAGCGGTTTACAATGATAGAGATGGGAAAGGCAAGTGAGTGTGCAGCTGTCTGAAGAAAGTATGATGGGATGTTATCAGCAGATACAGAGCATGCTTTCAGTTTAGAGAGCAGGGTTCTGATGTATGTTGTGGAGACGGGCTTGAGGGAGAAGGTTTTGGGGGGGTAGTTGTTGAAGAGGAAGCTGGGCCTTTGGGCTTCCTTGTATTGGAGCTATTGGGGTTAAATAGTTTGGACATTGATTCAACAAAGTAAGTATTGAAGGTGTTGGCAGTCTCCACTGGTGTCTTCTCAGGGCTAGGGTTGGGTGAGGTAGAGTTACCAGGATGAAGTGTTTGGTTAATAGCATTCCAGAATTTTTTTGAGTCCGATTTTAGTGTTGCAGGGGGTTATAATATAATTCTTTTTTTATCTTTATTGATAAGCTTTTTGACCAGGTTTCTTTGTTCTTCCTATCTTTGCAGGTCAACTGGGTCTTTTGTTTGTATCCATTTTTTCCAGGACCTATCTCTAGACTTCATGAAAGTTCATGTGTTTTTTGTTAGCCAAGGGGATATTGTCGTTTTGTCCTAATTTTACAAGGTGGGGCTAATGAGTTTATGATGTCAAGAACAGTACAGTTGAAAGCTTTGACAACTTCATCTAGGGGGAACTGAGTGAGGAAGTCCCAACATACTCTAGAGATGAGTGTGTTAAATGTTTCTGGGTTGAAGTTAGAGAGATTATGTCTAGTAATGTATCTGTGTGGTTTAGAGAGGGGGTTTGTATATCTTAGCACCTTTATGGGTGAGTGATCACTCAGGGAATCAGGAAGGGTTTCTGCATTGTGATATTTAGAAGGAGCTGAGACAAGTATCCAATCAATGAGGGTATTTGTGGAGTGGGAGTTGTTTAAATGTGTTGGTTTGGTAATTAGCTAAGTAAATCCATATAGATCTATATGCTGTGGGGATCTTGGGTTATTGAGGGTTAGCCAATTGTTATTTATGTCCCTGAGGAGGATTGTTTAATTTGGGATGTTCAGGGAGAGATAGGAGAGAATGTTTTCCAGCAGTGAAATATTTTCACCTGGTGGAATGTAGGTGGCTACTGTAGTAATTGCGATGTAGTTATTGAGTTTAAGGTTAACTGTCAGTATTTCCGCTGGGGAGAAAGATGGGATAGACTGTGTTAGGTGAGAAATAGTAAGATTGTTGGAATATACTACAGCATCTCCTCCAACCTTTTTGTTTTTACGGCCAAGGTGCATTATGTTATAACCAGGGGGGAGAATATCTTTATCAAGGTTGTGAGGTTTAAGCCATGTTTCTGTTAGTACAATAACATCTGGGATATGATTCACTATCCATGCATGAAACTGACTAACTTTGTTGAGGATGCTTTGGGTATTAAGAGAATAAAAGGAGATTTGTTTATGAGGTGTGGTTTTGTGGGCTTGGGTGAGAGAGGAGTTTTGGATGGAGCTGAGGTTAGAGTTTGGACCTGGATTTGGGTGTATGTCAGCAGCTATAAGTATTGTAGTGGGGAAGCATTTAGTCTTAGATGTAAGTGGGTAGTAGCTAATATACTTTGTCTTGTTTTTTGAAGATAGAGAGTAAGAAGGATATATTTTTCTTTTGGGGAGTTGTGTGTTAGAGGGTAAGGTGGAAGGAGAGATGGTTACTGTATTTTTTGAGTAAGTGTAATCCTTTGAGATTAGTTTGGTAGGATGTTTATAGAAGGAGGGTAATGGTGTACAGGGTGCAGTGAGAAGAAGTATGAGGATTAGCTGAAATAGCAGAAGTGCAGTGAGTAATAAGGTATGCATAGTGAAATCAGATATAAGAAAGGTTTGTGATGGAGTAGGTAGAGAAGAGGGGATAAATTGGTGAGGTAGAGGTATAAGAGATTAGAGTTGGAATGAGAGTAGCTAATTTGTAAAAGGTTGGAACATTAAGGGTTTAGTAGATGAAGTTAACATGTAAGCGAAGGGAGGTGTAAGAGGGTGTGTAATTTGGAGAGGGATAGTTAGTGGAGTTTAAAGTAGGAGGGTGGGGTGTGGGAGTGGGAGGGTGCTTGAGGCTAGGTATAAAGGAAATGGTATAGGGGTGGATGGGAATGGGGGTGGGGGAGGAGCAAAGTGAGTCCAAGCAAAGCAAGGGCAAATGGAGTGGGGCTACACCAGAAACAGAGAAAAATAGAGGAAAATAGCCCTTGAAAAACTATCTGTAGGTAAGGGTATCTTGTCTTTAAGTAGGAATATATTGTATAAGTAGAAAAAGGTCCTTCAGATGTCCAGGGTATGTAGCAGTCTTTATCTTTCTATACTTATTGTATTACTTCACACTATCTTTGGGACAGTATGAGAGATAGGTGGAGGAGATTTAGCAGCAGTAGGTAGCTCAGATTGGTGATTTCTTTATTAGCAGGTAAATAAAGAGTGTGGGTTAGAGAGGGAAACATAAAGTGGATCGAAGGACAGTCCAGGGTTGGCCATTACTAATACCATGCTCACTGTAGTTAACTTTGATTTAAATAGTCACTACACAAGTAAAACCTTGGCTTTAGTTCTAATTAGCAAGCTGACATTATATTCATACTTTAAAGTTAGTTTGGAGGTGCTGCTGCCCTCAAGGGTGCTCTGGCCATTTCAAAATTAACGGTTCCTATAGTTACTGCGTTTACTGTGACTTATAAAATTCAGTTTAAGTCCTATAACCTAAAGAATACTACCACTATAAAAATAGTTTGTGTTGAAAAGTTTGCCATTTATATTTATTTCATTATTCTTATGGTTCCAGAGATATGAACATTTGCATCCCAAGATGGAGGCTAATAGACAGGGGAGGGGCAAAGGAAGTGGAGCAAACTCTGAAGGTGAAAAGTTACACTTTTATCTTGTTTCTTCATTCCCTTGATTTTTTTTCACATACATTACCTTCTGACAAGTCTAAGCTGACATACTATTGACATTCATAAGTGCTGCAATCCTCCATCTTATTTTTTCCACTGCAGCATGAGTGTTAAAATGGTTGCAGAAATCTTTGTCATTTGCAGTGAAGGACAGTTTTTTTTATTGCAAGCCCCCATCATTTCTTAAATTAAAAAAAAAATGAACACTGATTTTCAGCAATGTTGAGCATTCAGCTGTATTTGCAACTTCCTGCCTTTGGTGACAGGAACAGATTCATGTGGCCATTAGTTTAGGCTGTTCTGCCCAGAACCCTGATAGGCGGGGATGTAGCTGGGATATGCCAACTGGTCATAATCTTAACACTGTGTCAGTTAATATAACCTGTGTTACCTGAAGAGACAGAATTTCTCCTTTGTACCATTACCTATACTTAAGCCATCTGGTCACTGACAGGATTTTTAATGAAATCCAGCACTGCCTCTGGAATCTTTGGAAAGGAGGAGGGAAAACAGGAAGAGCATTCGTATTGGAGCTTGAGTACAGAGCTATAGAACCAGACAGCAGAACCCAGCCACTAGTAACAATGGAATAAAATGCTAATAAACAAAGTCTGCTAGTGCTCACAACTAATGGAGCCCATTTTAGTTAACACTTAGCCCAAGAAAATAATTATTTTTGTACCAAATATTCCATGCAGATTTTAAAACAAGGCCATACAAATAAGAACTAACTTAGATTGGCCATTCTGTTATTGCAGTAGTACACAAACTGCATTTAATCTGTCTGGCTGATTGCACTACTTTAACAAACCAGCATAAATCATTTGTTTCATTACTAGGATAATTATGGAATTCATGGAACGTTACTGATAGTTAAGGGCCTTTATCCTCCAGTATCACCTGAAGCTGATGTCATCTGCTGCATCACTGTACAGCAATGATGTACCATGTAACATCACTCCCACAGTGAAGCATTAACAGGTGAGTACTGTTTGTAGCTGGTCTGAGAGGTAACATCAGGGAGCAACTGCTTTACTAAAGTACTGAGGTAGTTCTCACTAATGATGTTGGTTGCAGGTAGTTTCCCAGCACAGTGATGCGAACTGGTTGATTGTCAGCTGCATTTTTAGAACTGAAAGACTTGAAAATGTACAGACCCATGGCAGCCTATATTGTATTAGTTTTTGCCTGCCGCTAAGTCTTAAGCATTACTGAAGAACTGTGATAGTCCTAAGAGATCTGTGCCTTATTCCTGGAGACTGTACTTTCTCATTGTATGTGTCATCCACTCTATAAATGTGTTTTGTACTCTTCTATTCACTGTGCCATACTTTGCTGGCAAAAAGGCATAAGTATATTTTAATATGGTAATAAAACGCAGTCATTTCTAAATTATAAAATGTACTTAGTTTTTACCAGTAGTGTAGTAATGTCTGCATTTGGATATTTAGGTTTTAAAGCCCTTCTATTTTTTTTATCTGCAATCAAGCCATGACTAAGTGTCATTTGATGCAAGTGACAAATGGCTTTTTCTGCTCTCTGGCTTTAGTGGTGTTATCAAATTTCAGGTGATAAAAATGGAATCTGGAATGCAAGGCCCACAGTTGTCGTCCTCTGCCAGTTTCATGTGACGTCCTGTCTTGAAAGAGCAGGAGGTTTTGTGCCTGGAACAAACTGCAGCTAAAATTAAACACAACTCTTTTAGCTACTAACTGAAGCAAAAAGAGGCATTGTGAAACAGAACACTCTAAAAACACAAAAGATAGAGTGAGACAAAAAAGTAACAGAGAAAACCATCTGAAGATCCTATTTTTTATTTTCAGCACAGGGTGGATCTTCAGGGATTTGTAGAGGGGATGAGCTTTGCGGTGGGCTACAAGCAACTGCTGGGGGACTCCAAGACCATGGATAATTTGGAGAAACAGCTAATTTGTCCAATTTGCCTAGAGATGTTCACAAAGCCTGTGGTCATTTTGCCATGTCAACACAACCTGTGCAGGAAGTGTGCCAATGACATATTTCAGGTAAGATTTATGTATCATTTCTACTTTGGTTAAAAGGATGCATTGCTGATTGAGTCCATATGTTTAAAAAATGTAATTTTAACTCACCTGCTCAGTCTGTTGTTGAATTTCTATGTTTTTGTTTAAAGTGAAGCAGTTCCTGAGGTTGAAATCTACAAGTAGAGCATGGCAAAAAATATTTTGGAAGTAATAATATTATTAGTGCAGTGTCGCAATTTAAAGGGAAAACAGCACCTAGTAGTATATAGTAATTAAATATCAAGTACAATGTAGAAATTTTTCACTTTGTTTTTCTTTAGCAATGCAGTTTCTTATGACCTGTATGTGATCAAATGACCTGGTTTTAACCAAGCAATTAGCAAGTGGCGGCCATGAGAATCAAACACTAGTATGAACGTTTAATCCCTTCACTCTTCATTACCTTTGACATAAAACCATTTTACTAGCCATACTTAATGAATTAAAATGTAATCCATATTTTTTCTGAATGTCGCCAGTAAAAATTTTATGTTATATTCCATATACACCTTTTATTTTATTTTTTTTTCATAGGTTTTGGTCCTTCTCTTGCAAGAAATCAGCAACATTTCCATATCTATGTTATAGTGCACAATATTTAAAATTAAACTGTATAATCTGAATTTTAAATGTACAGTCCAGCTGATCTGTAGGATATTAGTTGCTGTTCAAGCAAAACATAAGAGAGAGGAATGCAATGATACCAGTGTGCTCTGTTATTATATACCTGAAAGCTTTGATTTACATGCAGCCATTTTATATTATTATATTCCACAGGTAATAATTATAGTAACAGAAATTATTTATGGTATACTAATAGGTCTTTAGAATGTGATTTTACTTAACAATTATTTGAAAGATTCTCACTCAACATCATCAGATAGTTTCCATGACAGCAATAAAACATGCGTTTAGCAATATATCACATTTGGGTGTGGTTAACGCAGAGTTTATTCATAGCTGTTGTGGTTTGCTCATGAAGGTGACGTATGAGGACCCAGACAAATTCAGCCATATGTAAACATGTGTTACCCACACACATAAGTTGTACATTACTGTTATAGTGTTGCATTCTTTAAAAACAGAACAGAAATGCATTATATTTTTTACACGTTGTCATCATGTACAGGGACTGCATTTATCCCACTGTCTTTGATACCGGAATTCTCTAGGAATATCTTATTTAATGCACTGTGTGTGTGCATGCATGAGGAAGCTTCTGCAGTGCATGTTTGTTTTTAATCTCATTGCTATGTGACAGTCCAATGACACTGTATCTTGGTACACGGCTGGTTGTACCTAGTAGTGAAGAGATGTTGTAATACTACTGCCTTAAGAAAGGATAACTAGTGCAATTTCAAGATGTAGTAAACTCAGGGTATGTCTTCTTATCACAGAGCACTGGTCAAAAAGTGCTTTGGAGGCTCAGGGCAACTGTCAACACGACAGCAGTAGAGGACAACAATCTAATGGCTATTTGGTGGTTACTAGTTGTGCATGTTGTACTACTACTACTAATTATTATTATTATTATTTTTTTTTTACTTAAATAAAATTTTGTTTTCCTGCTTGGTAATGAATGAGTCATGCCACAGATGATGTTTACTGTTTTGGTAGTTGCATTTACCTGTATTTCAGTCAAATTGCCAAACTAGTTGGTTTGAGCAATGTTGGATGTACAATGCCTATGCTGACTGTGATGTCCAATCACCATTTACCGTTTAGAATATAAAATTCCTTTATTGTATAACTGACATGAAGGACTAGCTAGATGCAGGCATGCAATTGCTGAATTATGAAACTGATATATGAAATGGCTGCACACAGAGGCATAGCTTTATGGAAGGGATGGCATATGAATACTGCAGTAATGAAACTGAAGAAAACACCCATGGCTAGACTGATGTACAGGGAAGGGAGACAGATGGTGAGGATTACTAACATTTGGGTTTGGACCAGGAGCAAAAACGGGGGCTATAATTTGTCAGAGATTTTTAAAGTTCCTGTGGTAATGCAGAATGCTCAAAAACGACTACATACCATATATTCAGTTAATAGTGCACCATTAGAGAAAACACTCCACTTATAAACACATGGATGTTTGTACTTCCTCACATGCATAAACAGAGGGCATTCACAGTTTGCTACTTTTGTCTAGAAACTAGAACTAAATAGAATTTTCGTTGCATTAGAAGCCATGCTCATAGACAATCTGTATATCACTAACCAAAAAAAAAAATATATATATAAGTACTAAAAAAATAAGCAGATTAAAAACAAGGACTGTGCACCACCCTCAGGGATGACTGCAGACATAAAGCCCTATAACCACTCACCCATTTGGGGATGATGGAGGAAAGCAGAGTCCTGTCCAATTCCAACAGGTGAGATACATAAACGTGACATCTGGTACCCATGATCGCTGCCACATTTCTGAGCTGGTTTGAAGAAATCATTGTGCTGTAAGCTTTTGTCTGATACACTGGAAACTGCTGAAGTTAATAACTGATATTTATCACACTAAATCTAAGCTCATATTTTTGGTGGTGTTTAACACAAGACCGCTAATGTTTTCAACACTTTCTTTTTTAACTTGGAATGTATATGCAGTCACCACATTGATTTAGCGTCAGGTGGCACTCTCTGATGCTTATATGGCACAGACAAGGTTTCAGCAATAACAAGTCTGCCAATCTTTAGTCTAAATCAGAATTTCTCTAGAAGGAGGTTTATGTGAAGGCTCGGATCCTTTCTCTGATGTGCTGCTGCATATCTACTGTTAGTTCTGTGAATAATAGACTGTGACAGCATTTTACTGATAGCAGAGTGGTGCTACAGCGATTAGTGTTGCTGTCTCATAGCACTTGGCTCTCTGGTTTCCACATGGCCTGCATGTAGTCTGCATGACTTGCCAGTATCTGCATTGGCTTTGGCTTTGTGTTATGGTTTCTTTCACATCCCGAAGATATGTCAATACGTGAATTGGAAATCCTCTAAATTGTCCATAGGATGGTTTGTGAGTTTGTATGTGTGGTTTGTGTGTGTGTGTGTGTGTGTGTGTGTGTGTGTGTGTGTGTGTGTGTGTGTGTGTGTGTGTGTGTGTGTGTGTGTGTGTGTGTGCGTGTGTGTGTGTATCCTGTAATACATTAACATCCGATCCAGAATTAGTTTTCTACCTCACACCTGCTTCTTGCCTGGATTAGATCTGGCTCTCCTGTATCCCTTAATAACAAAACACAGGTATTAGTTAATAACATAATACAGGTATTAGAAAATTAACTAACATTTTGGTTATTACAGTCAGTTAAATGACTACAATGTATTCTGTTTGTGGATCAAAAGTTTTTATTTTTTTTATTGTAAATAACTTGAATAACTGTAATGTTTAAATGCTCATGTGTTTACTCTGCTCTTAACTGTTGCTTGTAAAGCCCTGTACTGAACCTGATCCACCTAGTCCACTAAGATCCGAGTTATACCCAGTCAGCAAATGTATAAATAAATAAATATATAAAAGTAGCTTTAAGCCTAGAAAAGCTATGTGAATTCACCATGTGGGCTTACCATCTACAAGGCAAGGTGAGTGATTCAGATGCAATATCAGTCAAGTTGCAGGAAGGAACATGATACCTTAAGACAGACTAGACTATGGCAATTGAAACTGAATCTTGAATCATGGAATGTAATCTCAGTGTGGGAAAGGAACCGGTACTTGTATGGGTTAGACTTATTTGGCTTTACTTTTGCATAGACCACTGGTCTTATGTGAGAGTGGTCACTTTCCCACTTTGGAGATAACTTTGAAGAGAAGCCTGTGTGCATATGGTGATACTCACAAACCTCTGCCTGAGTGATGTTCAGTTGAAGTTTGTGCCACTAAGTAAGAATCTCACCTAAATGTGACTGTAACCCATGGAAAGAAAGGCTATCTGTTGTTTTTCACATATACTTAACAGCTATTTGGAGTCTTTGGCTTCTTTTGAGACTATATGGTGGTGCTTGATGTGATATCATTTAGTGATTTTATGGTTCTACTTGAAGCTTTCAGTACTGATGTGGAGAAGGATGGAGACAGTTTGAAATGTGATTGGTATTTGCAGTTGGCTGAGCCTGAGTTAATTTGGACTTCTGTTAATAGTCATGAACTGTCCATAACAAATGCCACATTCAAACTCAAGTGTGATCACACATTGGTAGTAGAGCACCAGGGGCTAAAGGTTAATGACTGACATTCTAGTCATGTCATCAGGCCTAAGTGTTCTGAGCACTCAGGGGAACAGATGTGCTGAGCTGTCAGGTGATCATGTTTGAGAATGATTTGGCTTAAATAGCCACGGTGGTGATGGGACAGACCTGGGAAACCCAAACATGTAAGGGAAGTGTTTGCAATGCCTAGCTGATGCTTCTCTGTTGAATGTGTTGAATTCTTACTTCCAGAAGAGCTTTTCCCATGAACCTGGAGAAGTTGGGAATATGGATTCTGAATGGACACTTTTCAAAATATCAGTAGCTGAAGCAGTATCAAAGGTATGTGGCTACAAGATGGTCAGTGCATGGCAAAGCAGTAAACATATGTCCTTCAGGGAACTACTGGGTTAAAGAAGGGAACTACTGGGTTAAAGAAGGGAACTACTGGGTTAAAGAAGGGAACTACTGGGTTAAAGAAGGGAACTACTGGGTTAAAGAAGGAGGCCTTCTTTGCAATTCTACCAGAGGTGGGAAGTCAGGATTTGACCAAAAGATATCAACAAACCTAGAAGGCAACAGCTGTAACTGTCACTGAAGCAAAGGTCTGAGTGAGAGAGAAGTTTTCTGGAGACATCAAGAATGACTTCATGATGGCCTCAGTGTTGTTCTGGCAAACCATTAAATGGATTTCAAGATGGTATGTGATATTGCCCTGTTATTTCCAGCAAGACAGAGAAACATGGACATTGACTGGAGACATTGTTGAGCAGTGGAAGGAACACTTTAAGGGGCTTCTGAATCTGGAGAACATCCCTTTCTCTGAAGCAACACTGGCAGAAGTAGTGATAGGATTAGATCCATTTTGTGTAAAAGGTTACTATGGCAATTAAAGATTTACATTGCAGTTAGAGTGAAGGAGTGGATGAGAGCTAGACCTAAATGAGAAAGGTGCTTGATTGTGTGAGGATATTATAGTTAACATGCCTTTTTAAGGTTATGTGGAAGCTGAGACGGTATCTCTGCATTAAGAAGCTGGGGTAGTGGTTTCTTTGTTCAGAAAGGGTGACATGAGAATGTGTTCTGATTAAAGAGGAAGCATACTCTATACTCCTCATCATTCCTATGATTGAGTGCTGCAAAGGAAACTTTTAAGCAACTGACTCTCCAATTCAAGGGAGCAATGTGGATTCATTCTGAACATGTAACCATGGATCAAGTCTCTGTCCTTGCCCAGATATTGGAGGGGAATAAAAGTTTATCAATATAGTTGGCATGTGTTTTGTGGATATAGAGGGACAACATGTGAATATGTATTCTGAACTACTTTATGAGAGGCATTACAACAGTAAGGGGGCTCAGGGCCACTGTTACTTGACACTGTGTCTCTTTATTGGAGGGGTGAGAACTGTGTGTTCATACTCAGCATTACATAAAATCAAGGCAAGTGTATGGCTTCACCAAGGGAGTGTGTTATCACTTCTTTTGTTTGTGATTTTAATGGTCAAACCATCAAGACACAGCCATGTTTGGGAGCACATCCAGTTTGGGGACCAGAGACTTGCATCTTTTGGATGGCAAATTATTTTGTCCTCTTAACCCCAAGCAACTGTGATATTCAGAGTGCATTGACAAGGTTCACTGATGTGTATGATGGGGCTGAGATGAAAATCAGTACTCCAAATTGGAGTTGTCATTCTCTTCTGAAAAAGAGTAGATAGCTCTTTGAGGTTAAGAAGAGAACAACTGCCCCAGCTGGAAGAATTTGTGCACCTTGGGGCCTTGTTAGAGACAGAGTGAAGAAAGACTTGAGAGTCTGACTATTAGTGGGTACAACAAGCAGCACCAGTACTGCAAGTGTTGTACTGGACTATGGTGGTGAAGCAAGATTTAAGTCATAGGAAGAGGTTCTGAACTTACAGGTCAGTCTACATCCCTATCCTCACTTATGGACATGTGCCTTGAGTAGTGACCATAATGATGCCATCATGGATACATGCGATGCAAGAGAAATTAATTTTCTTCAAAGGGCAGTTATGCTCACTTCCTGTAATACAGTGAAACGCCTGTCAATCTAGAAGGATCTTGGAATACAGTCACTGCTCCTCTGAGTTGAGAAATCAATGAGATGGTGTGGGTACTTTGTGAGTAGGCCCCCTAGGTACCTTCTTGGGGATGTGTACAAGGCATGACTTACTGGGAGGAGGTCCTGGGGCAATAGCAGGAAACATTGGAGAGTGCATGTCCCTCATCTCATTTAGGAACACCCAGGGACCCCCCCAGTATAGACTGAAGATTAAAAGTGTGGATAAGTTTGGGCTACCTTGCTCAGGTTACTACCATTGGGAGCATCAGCAGGACAGTGTGGACAATGGAAAGATGGCTAGCTGGTTAAACTTCTAAAGCAGAAACTGGTTGTAATGGTTGCTCAGTATGTGCATCCTTTTGTTCAATTAACCACATTCAAATCAGTTAGCATGCCAGGTGTTATTGATTATCATAAACACTGCTAGGCAGAACTGAGAAGCGTAATGTAGCACTGGAACTTCAGCTGTATAGGATCTTCTCATTTTAGTCAAGTTCTTTTCCATCTTTCCACATTTTGGAGCCATTTGATAGGTAGAGGATTTTTTTTAGCTGTTAGAGATTTCCTTGACACTGATTTTCAATATATGTCTCTTGTAAAACCAAACTTTAAAATCAGTAGTTTTGGTCAGTATCTTATCCTTTCTGAGGTACCATGCGGTATCCTTATGAGTGATGCATATACAATACAATGGAAGTATCGACTGACCATTTACTAACTGCTGCTACTGCACATTGAACAGTGAGAAAGGCACACTGAACACTGTGGTACAAGGATTAGCTTATTCCAAGATGTGAAATGCATACTGAACACCGTGATAACCTCCTGTCTATGAAACTGCATTTCTCAACTTTCCTCATAACAGTGCAGGTGACTCACTTTCCTCAACCTATGTTGCTAAGGACTGGAACGCTACCTCACTCTTCCTAAATCAAGACAACATCACCATTCCTCTCCAGCTAGTGCAGCTGGTCTCAATATTTATCAACTGCTTTCATCCTGGCTACTGCCTACACCCTGTACTCTGAGCATGTAGTTTTTTTGCAAAGTACTGTACTTGCCAATGAAACCTATCAGAATATGGAAGATCCTGCAAAAACTCTTGAGCACTCAATAACAGTGTTAAATTTTAGGGACTGCTTTCTTCCTGACTGTCCTCCACACCGTGTTGTCTGAGAGTGCAGTTTTCTGTAAATGACTGCAGACACCAAAGAAACCAGTCAGAATACTCAAGATATAGAAAGAACTCCTGTGCACTTGGTAATAGTGATAAATGTATAAAACATCTTGTTATGTAAACTATGCAGCTCTGTAACTAAACAGATTTCAGCTATAGTTGGAGAGGAAATTCTCCTCCTCCAATTTTATAAAGTAGTCTTAGTGCAGTTATTTTTAGATATCTAATGGTACAGCTAATTTGTTATAAGTAGTGTAAGCAGCATTTCATGTGTACTTTATTGTTCAGCTACAGAATATATTGCCTAAGAAAATCTTCTCTACTCTGATAGTTTTAGGGTTACCTGGGCCGTTGATTCAAAAAAAAAAAACAAAAAACTCTGCTCTATTTACCCTTGCTACACTTGTAGTGACTCCACTCCCCATACCCTATCCCAAATTCCCACTCACCACTCCTAGAGTATATTTATACACCCCCAAATTCCACCCCCACCAACTCCATCCAGTTCCAACTAACCTCAACATCAATATCATCAATATAGCTCCACCTTCTTTCATTTATATATATATATATATATATATATATATATATATATATATATATATATATATATATACATGGTTCCCATTCAGAAGCCTGAAACATCATAAGCCTGAAAATCAAAATCCTGAAACCAAAAGTCTGAAAATTCAGAATCCTGAAAACTCAAAATCCTGAAAGCCCAAAATCCTGAAAGACCAAAATCCTGAAACTCAAAATCCTGAAAACACAAAATAGACATACTGATGTCATTGTGGCTTTGCTATTGTTAGCCCTGTGATGTTAGGTCATGCGTTGGGGTCAGGTAAGTGTCTTGGTTTTATTTTAGGGTTAGGGCAGTTTACGTGTGTTTGGGTTAGGCGCAGGTTAGGCATGTATGCAATAGTGACAAATATTGGGGTTAGGGCGGTTTAATTGAGTTAGGGTTAGGGCGTGGGTCAGGTGAGTGTGCGATAGTGACGGACCTTAGGGTTAGGGTTAGGGTCAGGGTCAGTTGGTAGATATTAGTGTCTTTATAGTGACATATTAGCATTATTTGTGTTTTCAGGATTGGTCTTTCAGGATTTTGGGCTTTCAGGATTTTGAGTTTTCAGGATTCTGAATTTTCAGGCTTTTGGCTTCAGGATTTTGATTTTCAGGCTTATGATGTTTCAGGCTTCTGAATGGGAACCATATATATATATATATCCAATTAACTTCTTATCATACTATTCATACCTTATTCTTCTTCATCCCACATATATACTCAACCTACCTTACCATTAACCAAACCAAACTTAAGATCCCATTGATATACCCCTACAATTAAATATGATACTGCCTATCATTCTTTCTGTCTCACTTCTTCTCCTTACTAACATTATGTTCTTTCATACTTTAGGAATAACAAACCTCACATCCACCATTACCTCCCAAATATACTATCATGACTCCATAAATAGCTATCTTAACATTCCATCCTACCTTCTCAACTTAGTCCCCTACCTCTGCTTTAAATATAGAACATTTCAGCATCGATCCCCACCTATAAAGCAAAGTATTCTCCCACAATACCTAAATCAATTTCAGTGTCTAGACTGTCTGCCTTGTATATCCTTCAATGTGGTGACATACACCCTAAGCCAAGGCCAACCTCCAATACAAGTCCACAGTCTACCTTAGTTCTCATCACAATCCCTCCCAGAACACCACTAGTAAAAGCCACAATATTTTCTTCATCTTCCTCATCCTCTTCAACAAACCAACCAAAAAAAAAACTAAAGTTCATTATAGTAAAAAACTGTGTCGCATACATAACAAAATTACTGAGTTGCATACGTAGATATCACTTTATACCCCAACATCATAGCAATCACAGAAACTTGGATCAAATTGCATGTACAAGATAGAGAACTGCTTCCCCCAACTACAATATAATCCAAGCTCACAGAATTCAAAAGAAAGCAGGTGGGATAACCCTACTCTTATTTTAATACCTATACTTATACCCAATACTCTAACCACATCCCAAAATTTCAAAATAAGGTAATACTTATCACCTTTCTAAACCTAAACAAAAAAAGCATCTGTATTATAGTACTCTATATTCCCCCTGGTAACATTTCCATTCCCATACTATAAGGCATACATTTTTGGGCAACCACCAACATCCCAAACAAAACTATCTTACTAAGTGATGTGAATATAGCCTGGCAGAGTCTGGCCTCTAATTCCCCATCTTGCAGTATGAACCTATTCAGGTTAACACAGCTTATAAACCCCCCACCAGATGCAAAAAAATATACAACAAAAGCTCCATTCTAGACTGGATACTAATGTCCAACCTTCAAAAATTCATAACTTTTGGAACACTCCCAGAAGCCCTAAGACATCACCTTTCAGCTTATACACTAAGAAATATAATGCATCAAATCAATAAACATGAATTTAAAAGAACTTGCAACTTATCTAAATTTAGCCAAGAATCATGTCTCAAGACACTAAAAGCCATAAATTGGTTCATCCTGAAAGCTCTCTACTTTGACTATGCTGTCGATTTTTATGTAATAAAAGAGTCAAAACTAACCATTCTCTGTAGTTATCAAAACAGAGTTGAAACCTTATGCATGCCTGGAATAATGTTTGGCAGGACTAGCAAAAAAACAAAACAAAAAAAAAAAAACAACTAAGAACCTCCAAGCCATTGGACAACTTTGCAACCCAGTCAAAAAATTAGTAAACAATGATAAAAAAAAAACTTTATTACACTAACCTACAAACGAACCACAAAACATAATGCGAAAAAAAATCTTGCTTCAATTAACTCATTATTCCAGTTCAGCAGAAAAAAACCCCAGTCCATCATCAAATAGCTCCCCTCTTCAAACAGCACTCTATATTAATCCAATAAATTTGTTCAATGGGTGCCAATCTATAGTATAGCATGGCTCACTCTCACCACATTTACCCATCATGAGGGGTGCTCCACAGGGCTACATACTGAGCCCCCTTCTCTTTAATATTTTATTGAAGACCTCCACACCTCCTCCTCCCAAGCCTCTCTAGTTCAGTATGCAGTTAACACCATACAAATATGTTCCTGCAACAATCTGTTCCAGCTAAAGCAATTCAAACAAGAAGCTTTCACCTCCATCAAAATCTGGCCAGAAGTGCTCACCTTCTACTCTCTCAAACCCTCAAACTTCTCCTATTTACCCCGAAAACTCAAACTCAGTATGAAACAACATTTAAAATCATCTCACTAAGTAACACAGAAATTGAATTAGTCTGAAATATAAAACTGCTAGGAATGATAGTCGATGACCAACTCAAGTCTGACCTTCACTTCTAAAGCAATATTAAAAAGACCCATAAAAGACTTGGAATGCTATACAGACACAAAAACTTCTTAAGTATAACCACAAAAGCCACCTTTGTCAATACTTTACTCATAATGTCTCAGCTTTATGGTGCCCCAATCCTAATTTACAAGCTAAAAAAAAACTAAGAAGCCTACTATAACAAAATAGCAAATTAACAGCTAATGCCTCCCACTTTTCATACCACTCCACTGCACTTCAAGCTCAGAAATGATTAGCAGTCTCCAATTACCTTACTTTTGTACAACTTCTCACAACAGATAAAATTGTTCAGAAACTTTTTGCTTGCTCCACATTACCTACCACCCAAACAGACCTCTCTGATCAGAAAACAAACAACTGCTCTCCATATATAAAACAAACAAATCTGCAGGATATAAGTTTTATTCACACTCTTCACAAATAATTGGAATACTTTACCTTTTTCTATCAGATGCAGTTCTTACCACCATACCTTTAGAATTACACATAAAAGGATTTTTTATCTAAATCTTGACTCTGCTCTTGCTCTAATCCTGGTTAAAATATACACCTTTAAACTTCCTTTCTTTTTCCCCATCTCCATCATTTAAGTACACCCTGTATCTCCCCTTTCTCAGACATATTGCTCACAGCAGTATCAACTCTACTTATAATGTCTTCCTTAAACAAATACTTTTCCCAAAAATCTATTATGCAAGCTGGATACATTTTATATTAAAATGTATACTCTTGTATATATCCTGTTATTTTTAATCCACTATTTGTTGACCGTACCACCAGAAAGGGTGGTGGGGTAGCCATACTTTACAAGTCTACCCTATCTGTCAGCGTAGACACCCAACAATCACCCCAGTTCAATAATGCTGAAATTCTTATCTCAAAACTACAAATTAGCAAAAACAAAAATGTAAACATTGTCTGTGTCTACATTCCCCCAGGGATGAACACAGAAAGCTTAGAAGGCTTCTTATATTGGTTATCCAATAACCACCCCCAAGAAATAATTGTTCTTGGGAATTTCAACATTGACTGGAACACTTGCTTTTGTGAAACCCCCACAACCCACATAAACCTCTATGGATTTACTCAAATCATAACCTCCCCCACCAGGACAGGAAAACCCAATAACAAGGAAAGTTCCCTAGACTGGATACTCGTCAATACCCATCTTCAATCTTATAAATCAGGCACTTTGTCTGATGACCTAAGTGACCACTGTCTCACCTATATAATCAAGCTCAAAGTAGACTGCTCCTACCAACCCACCTATAGAACATTAAGAAACAACAAGAATTTTATTCTCAACAAGTTTCAAAATGAACTTAAGGCATGCAACTGGTCAGTACTAAAATGTCTCCCCCTAGATGAAGCAGTAGCATATTTTAACACCAAATTCCTTGTTATTCTTAACTCCCATGCTCCCAGCCGCTCTATTAGAACCAAAGTTAATATTGCACCATGGCTTTCTAAAGATACCAAAACCAAAATTTCACTCAGAAACAAAGCGTGGGCCACCTAATGAAAAACAAAAGCCCCACTTGATCAACTAAGATTCAGACAGCTAAGGAATGACACCAAAAAATCCATAACCTTAGACAAAAAGAACCACTACTACCATCTACTGCAAAAACACCAAAACAAACCTCAAAAGTTCTGGGCAGGAATAAACCAACTACTCCACCCAGGCCAAACCACCACTCCTCCCCCCTCAGCTTCCCAACAAAAATCCCCAGTAGACATTGCTAATAACTTCAACAACTTCTTCACAGAGACTATCCAGTCTCTAGCCAGCCAACTCTCTCCCAATGGCTCTAATTCTAATGTAGTCACACCCAGTACCCAAACATAGCTAAAATTATGGAGACGTGTGTACACATACAGCTCATGCACTACCTCACACAGAAAAAGCTGTTGTCCAACTTTCAGCATGGCTTTAAGCCACACCACAGTACTACTTCTGCCCTCCTCTCTTTCTCTAACGTCATTAACCACAACAGCAATAATAACAAACTATCCTCAGCACTCACTCTAGATCTATCCAAGGCTTTTGACATGGGTGACCACAAAATGCTTATAAATACCTTGAAGGCCTTCTCCTTAAACAACCATGCACTCCAATGGTTTCAATCCTACCTGCAGGACAGGCAACAGGCAGTCCTATGGCAGGACAAGCTGTCATCTCGCCTACCCATCACATTAGGACTCCCTCAGGGCACGATATTAGGACCCCTTCTTTTCTCCATCTTTATCAACGACCTTCATTCAGTCATCCCAGATGCTACCTGCATTCAATATGCAGATGACTCCACCTTGATTTGTTCTGACACCTCACCAGCTAGTTTATTCACATTAAGCAAAATTACCTTCAATACAGTGGAAAAATGGCTCTCCAATCAACATCTAATCCTAAACCCCAACAAAACTAAGTTGCTCCTCTTCTCCTCCACATACAGGACCCCCCTGCCAGCCTTAAACATAACTGCTAACAATGGCACTATCATCTCCCGAGAAGCCCAAATTAAACTACTGGGTGTCATAGTTGATCACAACCTGAAGTTTGATGCGCATATCAATCAAACTATCAAAACCATTAATAAAAAACTCTGCTCTCTTTACAGAATCAAACCTTTCCTTATCCCACTTGCTAGAACTGCAACTGCCCATTCCCATCTGCTATCTACTCTTCTGTATACCTCACCTCTATTCTGCAACTTAAACAAAACAGATGTTAAACTATCATCCTGCTATAATCACATTGCCAGATTTGCTACTGGCACAGCCTACCGGACACACCACTGTCACAACCTAAATCGCCTAGGATGGCTTGAACTGCCAAGCCTACTGCGGTTCAACCAGCTAATAGTGGCACATAAATTCCTTTACCAACCAGAAAATACACCTGCACTAAAAAATATTATCAGCCCCTACACCAGCACCTGGCCACTGCGATCATCCACTAGACTCCTAGTTGAAACATACAAATCCAACTACTCAGCTGAGGACTCTCTGTTTGCCAACTCTGTTGGAAAAATATGGAACAGACTCCCAGCTGACTTGACCCTAAAACCCTCACTAACTCAATTCAAAAACAAACTCAAGACATACTTCAAAACTCATTAGTTATGTCCTTGCACTAACCCTGACTAGTGACCTCTCTATTTCCTAGGTGCCTTACCTTCAACTACTTCTAACTTTTTTCTACCACTCCATTTCAGGAAGGGTCAATTGTATAACTGCTGCTCAGTGTGTCTTAAACCTGAATGTAATGTTATGTATGTTTAACTTGGAAAATAATGTTATGTTTTGTAAAGTGTTTTATAATAAGTACTATATGTGCTAAATACTGGTATTGCTTATGACTGTAATCTGCTTGAAACTAACATTTACTAAATGTTCAATGTGTATTATTATCTTGGAGCTTTTCTCTCCGGGCCTCCACTGAAAATGGACATGTATTCAGTCAGACTATCCTGGTCAACAAATGTAAAATAAATAAATAAATATATATATATATATATATATATATATATATATATATATATATATATATATATATATATATAAAGAGAGAGAGAGAGAGAGTCTTGTATATATCTTGCTGTCATCATTTTATTTATTTTGCTTTATTTTACTTATTATTGCTATTTTGCTAGTTACTGCTGTTATATAAGTAAACAAACAGTGCTTTCCTCCACTGGTAGTGGGGTTGTCTGAACACAGTAGGACTTCCCTATTAAACAAATGCCAATACATAAATAATAAAATTTCAGACAGTGAGCTGTGTACACATTCCCAGTAACTATGTCTTTGAAAGCCTGAGTCAATTGCAAACAATTGTGCAGTAGTCTGTTGTTGCTTAGAACCTTTCTTATGCTATACTAAGAAGGCAAAACATGTTAGTATTAGACAAAGGAGGCATGTGAGGTAGTTACCTCACAACTATCTCTATATTTAGGTGTCTTTTTTGTGCTGTTATGTTAATTCCTACATGATTTCCCACATGCAGAATATGTCAGTGCACACTGCATTGAGTGCTGGCCAGTTGTACAACATTAGGAGGCACGGAAAAGCAAATTGAATGGAGTACATGGAAACTAGATCTTTAACTTAGCAGCCAGATATGTTTGAGGTTTGAGAAGGATATCCCACAGTATTTATTTATTTTTATTTGTTAACTGGGGTAGTAAACTGATCAATATTGACCAATTTCAGGATCAGCCCAGGCAACTCAGAACAAATAGCCCAGATGGGCCTTCTGAGGGTCTACTGCTGTAAGATCAGCACTGGTTCTGATTCTAGGGCATAGCCCTTAACATTTTGCTGAAGAATAGGGAAAATATTAAATATTACTCTCATTCACTTAGAAATTTAATAGAATAATAGATCTTGTATCAACATGCTTTTTCAAGAATAAGAAGTGTGAAACTCAAACATCTGGGGTTATTAACTGACTGTAATCCTTAGTGATTTACCAGAAAATCAAACATTTTATGAGGGACTGGGCAGAAATATGAAGCAAAATCAGGGATGTTCTGCAAAATGAGGGACCTATGTTAAAGTGCTAGAAGTTTTTTTTTTAAATGAAAAAGGCCTTCCCTACTGTCAAGTGCTTATTATTCTGACTTTGCAGAACTAATGTGATTTCTGTGAAACAAGCTGGAATACTTTACTGTGTCTACTGTTTGTGTGAAACAGAGCTGAAATACTGTGGCCATTATTATTACTTTTTATCACAATTGGACTTCTGTGCTCTACCCAGCCAACAAAGTGGCTATAACTGTTGGATGTGGGGAGGTTGAGGTATGGAAATGACTGATAGTTTTGTCATTTTGCAGATTAAACCAATCAAACTGGCTTTGCCAATTTAGAGTACATTTGTATGAAGTAAGCTGGAATATTTTACTTTGTGATTTGTGCAAAAGAAGTTGGAATACTTTGCTGTGGCTACTGCTTGTATGAAACAAAGCTAAAAACACAACTGTGGTCATTTTTATTAATTTTATCACAATCATACTGGTGGGTTGTAACACAGTCAACAGTATAGTTGTGACTGCTGGATGGGGGCTGTCTGTAGAAGAAAATAACTATTTTGTCATTTGCCTGGCTTAAACAGTCAGTCTGGCTTTGCAGGACTAGTGTACATTGGTGTGAAATAAGTAGGTATACTCCACTGTGGATACTCTGCACATCTGTGAAACAAACTAGAAATGCATTACTGTGGACTTATTTTTTTACCGAAATCAGAAATCTGAGGTGTACTCAAGTTAACAAATTGTCTTGATGGTTATGGGGCTGTATTTGGATGAAATGACTGACCTTGGTGTTGCAATTAAGCTAAACAGTCATTAATCTGGATTTACAGGGCTTGTGTGGATTTGTCTAAAGCAAGCTGGGATATTTTACTGTAGTCATTTTTTAAATCATAGTGAGACATCTGATGTGTACATAACCAGTAACGTGGCTCTAAATGATGGATATGTAGACTGTCTATTAGTAATGATGACTTACTCCTGCTGTTGTTTAACCAGTATTACACATTCAGTGATCTGGCTTGGAAGAAGCAGCTTCACATATAGTATTGCATTGAGAATCTCATGTAAAATAGTCACTGCTGTAGCTTAAGTATATATATATATACATATATATATATATATATATATATATATATATATCTATATAGATCTACTTCAAAATGCCGAAATGCCAGAATGCCGACAGTCATATGACCAGCATTCTGAATCTCAACATTTTGAGTACATCCATAGAAAGAAAAATAAAATTTCCTTTAAACTACTAGCAGGGGGTGGCTACGCACCCCTGGACCCCCCACACCCCCCGTAACTTTAATATACCAACTCCAAGATTGCACTACAGTGCAGGAATGGAAATCTTTCCATTCCGCACTATAGTGAGATGCCGGTTTCACATTGTTGGTATTCCGAATGTCTGCCATATGGTTGTCGGCCATCTGGCTGTTGTCATTCTGGAATTTCGGCATTGTGAATGGGACCCACACACACACATATATATATATATATATATATATATATATATATATATATATATGTATGCTTATCTAAGGGGAGTATTGCAGTGTATTTAAGATTAATAAGCTGGACATCATTTTTTTCATTATCTGTTACAGTCAGACATAAGTGTTGTACACAATAAGTGACTGTCTTTGGTGGTCTAGACAGGGTATGTGTGAAACCAATTATCATTGACAGTGGTGCAGCAGGTAGTGTATCCAGCTCATAGCACTTTGTTCTCTGTTTGAATTCTTGTCTCTTTCTCTGAGCCATATACATGTACTGTCTACATATGTGAGACTTTTATTCAGGTGTTCTGGTTTCCCCAAGGACACGGTATAGGTGAATTAGAGTTCCTCCAGAATGCCTATAGATAGGTGTGCAGAGTGTGTGTCTGTGTATGTGTGTGTGTGTGTGTGTGTGTGTGTGTGTGTCTGTGTGTGTGTGTGTGTGTGTGTGTGTGTGTGTGTGTGTGCCTGTGTGAAAACATATTACTGATTTTTTATGCATGAAGACACACAATATTGACAAGTACATACATAACTTTCGGAAAAAATAAAAAAGAACAAGTAATAATCTTTCAAAAATAAGCCACTGAATGCATCAAAGAACATGATCACCCACACCCCTGGATGCATAAGTAAATTTTGACACAGGCTTAGTGATGGTAGTGGTGGGGGTAGGGGCATCCTCAAACTGTACCTTTGGCCTCACCAATTCTAAAATTAGCCCTGCTCAGAGGTATATACAGAAGACCTCAATAGTTTGTGTGAAGGCTGAGGACATTGGTTAATTTTCTTCCCAGTCAAGCTTCAGAGGTTTGTAGGGAAGGTTGCTATAGCTTGCTTAGTATGAGTGTATGGTCTAGGAGCAACACGTTGGAATACATTCCAATGCATTGTAGTTAGAGTATACAAGTTGGAATACATTACTGTGATTTTTTTTTTCTTGCAATCAAACATCTGATATGTGTACAACTGAATATTTCTAGGATAGGAAGTAAGGAGGCATTCTATGGATATATGCAGTTGACAGCAACAAGCCTGAAATGTATCTGTGGCCATTTGTTCTTTCACTGAAGTGCCTGTTAGCACTGGCATTTAATTTAGAAATGTTGGTACAAAAAAATAATAAAAAGAAACTGCACTACTTGATTATGCCTCCTAACACTTTGTACCCTGGGTGACTGCCCTCTTTGTTCCACACTTGCTAAGCTTCCGATCACAAGTACTCCCATAGGATTGAATTGGTATCTACTGTCTTTTGATGGTGTTTACTTTTCCTACTTGAGTAAAATTTTACTCGATCAAGCAAATTGGAAGCCATGGACATTTCTGATGAGTCCAAACATTGGACCATCCACAGAGGTTCCTCACTAAAAGGATACAGGGTGTAAGTAGCATGTCCTGTGCAGACTGTCTCAAGGTCCTATCCCTGTATGTTGTCTCCTACAGGCTGTTGAGGGGATATCTCCTGGCCTACAAGGCATTGTCAAACCCCACTCTCATGGACTTCCTGAACAAAGCAAACAGCACCAGAATTACCTTTTCTAAAGACTTAAACCTTGCCTATGATATAAATAGGACATGCTGTTGAGTCAGGTATGTATCCCAGAGACTACCCCTTCTCTGGAACAGTCTCCCCATCCATGTGAAGCACAATTTCTTTTTAAAAATGGAGATAATATGCAACGACCTTTGGACAGTTTCTTTTTACAAATAGGAGAGTGTCATAACCACCATGGTAATATAAATAATGAAAAAGAGTTTGTACCTAAAATTTGGGATAAATGGGAGGAAGACCGTAATAGACGCTATAATAATCCATTTGCATCTGCCAGTCGCAAAATCACTTCTTCCCTCTCTTCAGAAAATAAGGCTGTATGTGATGAACTGGAAAAATTAATGTAGAAAGAGATGGCAGTTTTTCTCAATATACAAAGTCTTCAAAAGTATATTGATTTGGATATTACACCTAGAGGTTTAAGGGCTTATAAGGACCCTTCTTTTCCCTTTAACCTACAAAATGAAGTTGATAAACAGTTTTGCCAGCTATGGGTGGCAGCTGCCCACAAATGTACTTTGGAGTGGATTAATATATTATTAGAATGAGACAGGGTAAAGCAGTGTGAATTGAAGGAACAGATTAAAACCACCTGTTCAACTTTGACATCTAATTTGAAGATGGATTATTTAGAAAAAATTCTGGTTGACATCAATATTAGACTTAAAGTTTATGAGGGAAAGATTGTGGAGAGAAAGAAAGGAAAATTTTTAAGAGATTTACGCGACTACGACAGTGGTAGAGACTTCCAGTTGAGAACCAATCGCAAATGATCATGTGGTCACATGAGATTTGAAGAGGGTGAAGACTCTGGCAGTCAGCATGGTAAATCATCCTTTTCTGCATCAGAAGGACTTAATTTATCATGGGAAGGTGACCACGAGAATAGGAATTGTATTCCCCCACTACCCAAAGCTCAGCAGGAGGAACAGCTTCAACGTACATTTTGGAGGGAGTCACATACAGCGAGAGAAAGATTCCAAGGGAAGAAACATCTTTCCTGACCTAGAGTAGTCCAAATACAGGCTTTGCTGTATTCTGGACTTTTGGAAAGTTCCTGTGTTGCCCATTTCCTTTCTTGGATAAAGGGAGGCTTCTTTGTTCACCAGTGGCAGTGGGGAGCTTGGAGCAGCCTATCTATCCCTGGAGGAGTGTTCCCAGCACAGGAATCTGGTAGTCTATTGGCTGTTTTGGGCCAATTTTTAGCTCTTTCAAGTCCCCCTGTATAAAACCCATTTTGGCACGGTTTTGTGCTTGTTACTACTCAGCCAAGCTCCTTGTGGTCCTGCAGAGTGGTGCTAGCAGCAGAGAGGCTGAAAGAGCGACTGTTAACCTGATAAAAGTGTTTGTTTTCCTGCTACTACCTGGGCGACTGTCCGATCTAGCTAAACTGCAAGTATTTCTGCTTCTTGAACTGTTTTAAACTGTTTAAAGTTGTTTTTGCACGTGCACTTTTAAAGTTTGTCCTGTTTGTTGCTTTTACCTGTTGAGGCTACACACTCAAGTGCGCTAGCCTGTGTTACATATTTATTGCATTTTCCTGCTGTTTGTTGCAAAAAAAAAAATTATCCTTGTTTCCCGTCTTTCCTGACCTAGAGTAGTCCAAATACAGGCTTTGCTGTATTCTGGACTTTTGGAAAGTTCCTGTGTTACCCATTTCCTTTCTTGGATAAAGGAAGGCTTCTTTGTTCACCAGTGGCAGTGGGGAGCTTGGAGCAGCGTATCTATCCCTGGAGGAGTGTTCCCAGCACAAGAATCTGGTATTCTATTGGCTGTTTTGGGCCAATTTATAGATCTTTCAAGTCCCCCTGTATGCCGCTTAATTGGGTTTAAACCATTCTTGGCTCCACAAAGTCTGCTCTTCACTTTTTCCCTTAGAACTGATCTAGTTCTCATAATAAACACCCTACTCCTACTCTAAAGCCTGGCACTTGCTCACTAAAGCAATTATATAAGTCAGCACTAAAAAATTAAAAGCACTACACCCTCACAAACTCCCCTTGAGTACTTTGTTCCCCATTGGTCCTTTTTTTCAATTATAAAGGAATTCCCAATACTATTCTAGCATGTCCAAAGGTCAGTTGTCAATCTCCTCTCCGGTCCAGCTGGTGAATCTGGGAATCTTGAGGCAATGTTACAACTGCCTCATGTACACAGACAACCCTCTCCTCCTCCCAACAAATTCCACCACATGTGAGAGATGCAACAATATAGCCAAATTGGAGGCTAAGCTCTCTCAACTCAGTACTGGCGTAACCAGTCAGGAGGAGAAGGAAACCACACTCACTACAATTCCAGTCTCACATAGACCTACCACGACAGCAAACCAAACACATAAACACACAAAAACATACCCGGAGGCTCTAAATAAAAATCTGCCTAAGCAGCAGAGACCTCCAAAGCAGACACCCAAGCAACTGCTACCCCAAAACAAAACACGTGCAACACATAGCTCACAAAGCCAGTGTGCCGAACAGTCACAACCCTTAAGGTTAAACAACACACCTGATACACTTGTAATAGGTGACTCTATCGTCAGGCACACTGACGTCCCGCTCACCAGGCTGAACAAGGAGAAGGTCACGGTGAGCTGCCTGTCGGGCGCTAGGATCCTCCACATAACACAAGCACTCAGGTCACTCCAAGGCAAGTACAAATATGACTCAGTCATTGTCCATGCTGGTGTGAATGATCTGAGATGTACCTCCCTGGACTACATGAAAAAAGACATAGAGGAGCTCTCTGAGCATGTAGCCCAGGCCGGTATGACACTACTTGAGTAGCATCTTACCCTCACCAAGAATGATGCCACAGTATGAAGACAAGATGATCAATTTCAACAATTGGCTTAAGTATTGGTGTCATTCAAAGGGGATCCAATGCCTGTCTGCCTGGGATGACATGCTCGACAAGCCACGATGCTTCACTAGGGACAGCTTGCACCTGTCACCCCTGGGCTTTCGGATATTGGCAAAGGCTCTTGCCACCCCTATAATGCCTTTTTTAGGCAAGGCTCAAAAGACAAACCCACCTCCATAGGTATCACAAGGGATAAGAAACTAAGAGTAATGCTACTCAATGCCAGAAGTCTAAACCTCAAGATGCATGCACTCGAAACTCTCCTTAGCATGAACATCGATATCTGTGCAGTAAAAGAAACCTGGTTCAAGGCTCCCGACAGCACCCCAGAACTACCAGGTTATACCTCATACCATGTTTTTCGGCCCCAAAACTTGGACCAAACCAGAAAAGGAGGGGGAGTATCAATATTTGTCAAAGATACCCACACCTCCAGGTTGGTGGAACAGCATGAAGCATCAGAGACTATCCATGTGCAACTAACAGTGGGTAAAACTGCCTTCCAGTTTATAGCCTGCTACAGACCCCCCTCCCAAACCCGGGAACCCCACTCGGCCTTTCTGAGAACACTGGAAAATATGAAGGTCTCTCCAAACACCATTATATTGGGCGACTTCAACTACCCTAACATAGACTGGGAGCATTATTCTAGCTCCAACACCCTAGCCCAAAGGTTCCTAGAATTTATAAACTCAAATGCTATGGAACAACTTGTTACCACTCCCACAAGAGGGGAAAACATACTGGACCTGATCATCACCAACATGGGGACTCTATGCTCCAGACCAGAAGTGTATCCCTCACTGGTAAGATCAGACCATAAACTAATCTCACTGGATATTCACATCCCGACCCCACCCCTGCCCAGAAAACCACAGTGAAAAACTTCTCTAAAGCAAATTTCACACTCCTCAAAACCGAGGTGGAATCCTTCAAAGTCCCCGGGCCTGTGAAAAATATGGCCCAGACCGCAGAATCCTTTATAAATGCATTCTATGAACAACTTCAGGAATGCATGGATCATGCAATCCCAAATAAAACCAAGACCCAATCCTCCAAAGTTAGGTGTCCTGTCTGGTGGACACCAGCCATAAACAAACTATACAATAGAAGGAGGAAGCTACTACATGATAGAGCAAAATCCCAAAAAGGGAAGGCATCTCTGATCAGTATTAGCAAAAAACTATGGGCACTCATAAAATTGTCTAAGGCCAGCTTCGATAGAAAAATTGCACAGGACACTAAGGATAATCACAAGGCTTTCTTTAGTTATGTTAGGAACCTGGGTGGGAATTCCCAGATATGTTCAGAATTAGTCCAAAATGACAAAAAATACACCGAACCCACAGACATTGGCAACATCCTAGCTGACAGGTTCAGCGCAAACTTCTCTTCCCCTTCCCCACCAAAAGGGCAAATATCTATCCCAGCAGAGTGCTGCCCCCCTGACATCTCAGATGCTCAGGTAAGAGCCGCTCTCTCCAAAACAAAAAACACAGCATCAATGGGACCAGACGGTGTCCTGGGCTGCGTCCTACATGAACTCCAAGAAGAACTAAACCCAAACATAAAACTACTGTTCAATCTCAGCCTTACTACAGGATATGTACCCAAAGAGTGGCATACAGCAACAGTGGTCCCTCTCCACAAAGGTGGTGCCTCAAAGGATCCTGGAAACTATTGCCCCATAAGCTTGACTAGCTTGGTCTGCAAAGCTATGGAAAGGATCATCATGGACCTCATAAATAAAGATATTGGGGACCTACAGACACTGGATCCTACCCAGTTCGGCTTTGTTAAGGGCAGATCCTGCCTCTTAAACCTGGTCAATTTCTTTCAAACAGTCACCAAGTCCATTGACGAGGGGAAGGTGGTCCACACAGCCTACCTGGACCTTGCAAAAGCCTTCGATACAATACCCCACTTGGGCATTATAGATAAGCTCACCAGCTGAAATATAAACCCCTATGTCACTAGATGGGTTGCAAACTGGCTCAAGGACAGAACCCACATGTTTAGAATTGCTGGAGCCATGTCAGACTCCAAACCAGTTACAAGTGGCGTCCCACAAGGCTCAGTCCTGGGACCTCTCTTGTTCGGTATATATTTCTCGGAGGTACAGGCTAACACGGAAGGACTGTGGCTGACCAAGTTCACAGATGACTGCAAACTGGGTGCCATAATAGACTCTCCAGCTGACACAAGCATTCTACAAAAGGGCCTCATAGAAACAGACAACTGGTGCCAGAGCCATGGCCTCAAGCTAAACGCCAAAAAGTGTATAGTCATTCCCTTTGGCAAAAACAAAGTGCCCACAAATTACCACATAGGTGGTAATCCATTAAGTACAGAAGAAGTAATTAGGGACCTGGGCACCCAAGTTGATAGCAATCTCTCATTTGACAACCACGTGGCCAAAGTGGTTAGAAAAATATTTTATGTAGCCCACCTAATCATGAAGGGATTCACATCTAGATCAGGGGAGGTCATCGTGCCTCTTTACTCATCCCTCATCAGGCCCATAATTGAGTGCAATGCCCCTTTTGGGATGTACCTTACCAGACACCTGCAGCAACTGGAAAGACCCCAAAAGTACCTCACCAAGAGGATCAAAGGGCTCAAACAGATGCCATATGCTGCCCGGTTAAAGAAACTCCAGCTCTACTCAGTGGCATGCCGCCTGCTCAGAGGCAATCTGTGCCTGACGTATAAAGCCATGTCCAACCCAGAATTAATGGACATGCTGCACCTCAGAAAATCCAAATCCCATCGAGCTATGCGCTCGAGAGACTTGAACCTCAGCACTGAAATAAATAGGACATGCTGGAGGGACAGATTCATAATCCAGAGGCTCCCTTCACTCTGGAATAAAATCCCAGTTCAGGTTAGGCAGAGTCCCTCATTGACTCTCTTCAAGAGGAATCTTGATGAGTGGATGGGAGATCGTAGGTTTACCCCGGGTATCACTTCTGTGTCACTGTTAGACAGAGGCACAGTATACTAACCTCGAAAAAGGGCATAGCAAAATTAATTTAAAATGGGTGGCGAAAGCCAAACACACTCTGGCTAGGCTTATAAATGCCCTAGGGCAGATAGCCTAGTATGAACCTATGAACCTATGAACCAGAGGGAATCCTACAATGCACAATCAAGAGACTGTCAGTAACAACAATATTTTAAAAGAGGTAAATGGTAATTTACCATTTCGTACTGTTTGTGACTGTTATATTGTGAACTTGTCCGGTTATGTTTTAAACAATGCTGCGTACGCAGTTCTTAATGGTTTACTATCAAAGGATTGAAATTCATTTGGTCGACGTTCAGTTGGTCGAAACCATTACATTGACAGGTCAGAATATCAACGCCAAAATGTCTCCATTTAAATGGTCGACACACACACCTCAAACTAACACTAGTGTTTTTGCATGCACCCTCCATTGGGGGGCTGCACCCCCCACACCCCCCACTACTTATATATTACAACTCCAGGATTGCACAACAGTGCTGACAAGGATAAATCCTTGCCTGTTATCAACATAAGGTCGACAGAAGGTTGACAGCACTGTCTGTCGACCAAATGAACTACTTAATATTAATTAGTCAACCAAATGTGTCGACCAAATGAACATTAGACCAAATGAATTTTTGATACTAAACCTTTCTTAACTGCGGTCTTAAGTTTATACCAAGAGTTATACCTAGACTTCACAAAATTAAAGCTGATATTGTCAGATTTGTAAGAAAATTGCATTTGAAGAATTTTTTTAACAACAATGTTTTTGCTAGTAAAAGTGTTATGGAATGTGATTCTGATTCTGTTAACTCATTTAATGATAGTTTTTATTCATGCCATTCTGAGGATGATGTAAATACATATAATTTGTTTGATACGAGTAATATAAGTAATAAAAGTATGTTTTTACCCCCTTTTACTCATGAAGAGATTCAACATTTTCATGCAATGCTGAATTTAAAACTGTAAGTTATAACTTAACAAAAGATGAATGAAAATGCTGATTTCATTGAGTGTTAGAAATTATATAATATTTAAACATGTGGGCAAGGTTAATAAGTTGGTAATTATGGATTATATTCAATACTTAAATATGTGCAATGAAGGTTTGAATGATGAGACATATGAGAAAGTGGAAACTGATGTTTACATTAGCGCTTTATATGAATATTGTGAATTAATGAAAAGAGGATATTGGCTAGGATATTTTTCCTTAGAGGATATAAAAAAGAAATTTAGTACCGAGAGTTGTAAGATGCCCCATTTTTATTGTCTACCAAAAATTCACAAGACTTTGATTAATCCTCCTGGTCGTCCAAAAGTATCAAGAAAGGAATATTTTTTTCTTCTTCCTAAAGTACAAATGTTACCTTCACATATAAAAGATGTATTTGACGTTTTGCAAAAGATTAAGGATGTCCAGTGGAGAAAAAACATGTACTGGGTAACTATTGATGTAAAGAGCCTCTACACCAGTATCAGTCACCATTTTGGTGAGGAGGCTGTTAGATTTTTTCTAGGTAAAGTCCAGTGACAGAAAATATTATTGAATTATTGGACTTTTGCTTGAAAAATATTATTTTTGAATTTGGTGGCATACTGTTTAAACAAAAACAAGGTACAGCTATGGCGGCATCCTTTGTCCCCTCATATGCTGATCTTAGTATGGGCCTTTTTGAGGTCAAATACATATACAGAACACAATGTTTTCAAAAGTATGAGAAAAGATACTATAGATTTATAGATGATTAAATGTTTTTGTGTGATGGAGATAATGATGAGGTAGACAGTTTTATAAGTGAACTACATAATAATAGGTTCGGTTTAGAATTTGATGGGTAAAAAGTGGGTCAAAATGTTTCTTAGCTGATTGTACTTTTTTGATATTAGTGAGGATAATAAGATATGAATAACAGTGTATAGAAGATTTGAAAATGGGATTTAATATGTAAGGGTCCAAAGTTGTCATCTTTCCCACACTATCCAAGCCATACCCTATGGGGAGTTTGTCCGTTTGCACAGATTATGAAGTAATAAGGAAGATTATATGTTAGAAATGGGTAAAACTGCATATATGTTTAGAAATAGAGGTTTTAGTAATTAGTTATTGGGTGAATGTTGGCAAAAGTTTTCAAAGGAATATATTTTTAAGGAATTTATGGATGGGCAAGAAGTTACACATTATTATAGGGGCAAAGAAAATCATAAGAAAGAAAATGTATATTTTGTGACTACATATAGTAGTTTTAGTAAGGTCCTTAGAGATCTATTAAAATTTTATTAGGATTACGTTTTGTCCTTAAAAGATTTCAGTCAATGGGTTAGTGAAGTACCACTACTATCTTATAAGAGAGGAAGAAATCTTAAAGATTTCTTAATTAAAAATAAATTTGTGATTTCTGGCGAAAATGTTATTAAAAACATAACTGAATATGAAACTACCCCCCTGATGCAGGTGTAAAGGCTGTAAATATGTTGCAAGGAGTTTTAGGAAAATTAATGGACATTTTTTTCAGGTTAAAGACTGTTTCTGTTATGATACTGAGGGCATTATTTATGCCCTCAGATGTCCCTGCAATAAGTTCTATGTAAGTGAGAGCAAAAGAACTTTTAAGATGAGATTGTTGGAACATATAAGGGACATTGTTAGTAATAAGAAAGAAAGTTCAATAGCGGAACATTTTAACTAAGTGCATGGGGGTGTAAGGGAAGGTCTGATGGGGACTGTGTTAGAAAAAAAATAAACAACTCACTATAAGATGATGGTAATATAAAAAGTAATTTACTTTTTAAAGAATCTACTTACATTTTAAAATATGATACTTTAGCCCCTAAGGGGGTTAAACATGGAGTGTAACTGGAGATTTTTTATTTAATAGTTTTATTGATGTGCAATTAAGATTTAATTGTTTAATTATTGGTTGTATTTTAGGCAGGTGCATGTGTGTGTGAAGTTGTACTCCTTGAAGGCTTGTGTAGTCGAGACGTCAAGAGAAATACATTTTTGTTGGTTTACTGGCTGGTGGTTCTTTCCTCAAGCAATTTTTCTTGGTGTTTTTTTTTTATTTGTAAATAATATGTCCTATGCAGACCGCCTCGAGGCCCTATCCCTGTATTCTGATTCCTACAGGCTTTTGAGGGAAGATCTATGCCTGGCATGCAGGGCATTGTCAGACCCTACTCTGATGGACCTCCTGCATATTCACAAAACAAACAGCACCAGAATCACCCATTCTAAAGGCTTAACACTTTGCCTGTGATATAAATAAGACCTGCTGGAGAAATAGGTATGTATCTCAGAGACTACCCCATCTATGGAACAGGTTCCCCATCCATGTGAAGCAGAGTTCCTTCCTAACCTAATTCAAGTGCAACTTGGACAATTGGATGGGAAACCAGAAATTTGTCCCTGGTTTGGCACCTATGTCTCTGATCGATAGAGGTAACCTGTAAATGGTTCATCTCCCAGGCCTGTGCTTAGACTTATCAAGGGTATCAAAACTTGTCAGAGATTTGGGATGCATGGCTAGGCTTAAAAAGGCCTTTGTGGTCATTAGCCTAGTAAGCACCTGTGAACCTATGAAATGTGACAGAATTGACCCTTGGCAAGGAACAGAAAGTGAAATGAAAGAAAGTATTGTAAGTCGGAGAAAAAAGTGTGGACTGTCAATATTTTTGTAGAGACTGATAATTAGTAAACTTCTTGTTTTTAGATTGTGAAAAAGAATCAGCACATGAATGGGAGATAAAAAGAATATTGAAAAATAAATATGCAAATAATTATATATGACATTTATAAAGGAAGTGAAAAAGATAAACAGAATATAGTGGAAAAAAATTGGTTGCATATATTAGGCATATTTAATTGGCAAGATAAGAAGAAAGGTAGATGAATGATTATGAATGAAAAGATGGGGAGGATAAAGAATATAAATTATTATGAAGTTTATGTTTGATGTATCTAAAAAGGGGAGAAGAAGGAATGTTGAAAAAGATTTGTATTTTAAGTAGGGGATTATGTTTTGCAGTTCTGCATGAAGTGACTGACTTTGTTTAAGTAATTTCTATTTGTAAGCCTTGGGGGGAGGCATGTTGGCCTAGCATTTAGTTTATTAGCACTAGCTTTATACACACGCTGATTAGGGAAGGAAAACGGGGATCTTCTCTGCTGATAATCATAAAACTGCCATTATCACCCATTTAACAACATGCTTCTTGATGTAAAGCCATAGTTTTAACACATGTAGTTTATAGATCTTATTGCTTGCTGGATTTCTTATAAAACCACACCTAAAAACTATAGACCCTACTGTATTCCCAATCAATAACCGTGAAGGAAATTGCTAAACCATATTTGTAGTAGAACCTGAAGATACTTTTTCCTTTCTTTTTCTTTTGACATACTTGAGCATTGGGAAAAATAATCAAGGTCATGGCTAATACAGGAAAGTTCAAATATCTTGATTTTGCACTGCAGAAAAATCGCTAAACATAAATCTGAAATACTAAAATGTTTATCTCATTTAATAAGTTTCTTTCTTAAAGAAAATTAACTGTGTAGTCTATATATGTTTTTTCTTTATAAATATTAGTCCTTTTTGTTTCCTAAAGGAATAGCTAATAAAAAAGAACATTTCAGTTTTTTGTTTGCCTGACTTGCTGTCTTCATATTAACACTTCTACCAAGTTTACAGAGGATGTCAATCTAGTTTTCAAAGTCAGCTTCATATTTTAGCAATGTTTGATGCTAGCCTTTTTTATAACACATATACTCTCTGTTTCATTTCAAATAATATCACTTTATTGATTTACAGCCTTTGTTATACCTTCAAGCCAAAGGCTTTTTTACAAAGGCTCCTTGGAAAATAGGATGCCCACACAAAAATGTGAAAAGTAACAATAAAACTAACACAGATTGCAGTTCTTCAGTAGTGAAGTGCCCAGATACTGTAATAAATGTAATATCCAGAATTAGATGGTTAAGACAAGAATCCTAGAGCAAAACAGAACAATATGCACATTTTCTAATTAAACTAAGAGAAACAAAGGATGACAGAATAAGAAAGCAAAAAAAAAAAAAAAAAAAAAAGAACAGTTTGCAAGGAAAAGAAAAACAAAGGCTTTCGGTACGCCATAATTGTTGCTCTAATTAGAAGTTAATACAGCTATGCACATTCGGATATATGGAAAGGATTTTTAGAAGACATTGATAGTACAATATGGCACTATACTGTCCTGTACTATAAAGCTATAGAAACATTCATGTGTGCAGTACTGTACTGTAAAGCTATAGCATATGTATAATATAGTCAAGGTGCATATATGTGCACATGTATGTGTTTAGACATGTGAAATATATATGTGTGTGTGTGTGTGTGTGTGTGTGTGTGTGTGTGTGCATATGTGTGTGTGTGTGTGTGTGTATGTATGTATGTGTGTATGTTGTGTGTGTGTGTGTGTGTGTATGTTGTGTGTGCATATGTGTATATATATATATATATATATATATATATATATATATATATATATATATATATATATAGGTTCATAGGTAGATACTAGGCTATCTGCCCTAGGGCATTTATAAGCCTAGCCAGAGTGTATTTGGCTTCCGCCTCCCTATTAGATTAGCCTACTGTGCCTCTGTAAAGTAGGTCACAGAAGGTACTCTTTTAAGATTAGTTTACTGTGCCTCTGTCTAGCAGGGACACAGGAGAGATCCCAGGGATGAATTTGCGATTTCCCATCCACGTGTCCAAATTTCGCTTGAAGAGGGTCAGCGAGGGGCTATGTCTAACATGAATTGGAATTCTATTCCAGAGTAAGGAGAGTCTTTGGGAAATGAATCTGTCCCTCCAGCATGTCCTATTTATTTTTGTGCTGAGGTTTAGGTCCCTGAAGCGTGTAGCTCTAAGGGCCTTGGATTTTTTGAGGCGGAGCATGTCCATTAATTCTGGGTTTGACATGGCTTTGTACGTCAGGCATAGATCGCCTCTGAGTAGGCGGTAAGCAACTGAGTAGAGCTGGAGTTTCTTTAGTCGAGCTGCATAGGACATCTGTTTGCAGCCCATGATCCTCTTGGTGAGGTACTTTTGGGGTCTTTCCAGTTGCTGCAGGTGTCGGGTAAGGTACATCCCAAAAGGGGCGTTGTATTCAATTATGGGCCTGATGAGTGACGAGTAGAGGGGCACAATGACCTCTCTTGATCTAGATGTGAACCCTTTCGTGATAAGGTGGGCTATATAGAAGGTCTTTCTAACCACTTTGGCAACGTGATTATCAAAGGAGAGATTACTATCTACGTTGGTCCCCAAATCTCTAATTACTTCTTCTGTACTTAATGGATTACCACCTATGTGGTAATTTGTGGGCACCTTGTTTTTTCCAAAGGGGATGATTATGCACTTTTTAGCATTTAGCTTGAGGCCGTGGTTCTGGCACCAAGCATCCGTCTCTGTGAGACCCTTTTGGAGGATGCTTGTGTCAGCTGGAGATTCGATTATGGCCCCCAGTTTGCAGTCATCTGCGAACTTTGTCAGCCATAATCCCCCCGTGTTAGCATGAACCTCAGAGAAGTATATACCGAACAAGAGAGGTCCCAGAACTGAGCCCTGTGGGACGCCACTTGCAACTGGTTTGGATTCGGACATGGTACCTGCGATTCTGACCATGTGGGTTCTATCTCTGAGCCAGTTTTCAACCCATTCTGTGATATAGGGGTTAATATTTAAGCTGGTAAGCTTATTTATGATGCCCGAGTGGGGTATTGTGTCAAAGACTTTTGCGAGGTCCAGGTAGGCTGTGTGGACTACCTTGCCCTCATCTATGTCTTTGGTAACTGTTTCAAAGAAATCAACTAGGTTTAAGAGGCAAGATCTGCCCTTAACAAAGCCGAATTGGGTAGGGTCCAGTGTCTGGAGGCTCCCAATGTCTTTGTTTATGAGTTCCATGATAATATGCTCCATAGCTTTACAGACCAGACTAGTCAGGCTTATGGGGCGATAGTTTCCGGGGTCCGTTGTGGCACCACCTTTGTGGAGTGGGACCACTGTAGCTGTACGCCATTCTTTGGGTACATATCCTGTAGTAAGGCTAAGTTTGAACAGTGACTTAATGTGAGGGTTCAGTTCTTCTTGGAGCTCATGTAAGACACAGCCTGGGACACCGTCCGGTCCCATAGATGCTGTGTTTTTTGCGTTGGAGAGGGCAGCTTTCACCTGTGCATCTGTGATGTTAGGGAGGTTACATTCAGTTGGGATAGGCATTTGCTCCTTTGGGGGGGAAGGGGGGTTGAATTTTGAGCTGAATCTGTCTGCCAGGATGTTGGCTATGTCTGTAGGTTCGGTATATTTTGTACCGTTATGCAACAATTCAGAGCATATCTGGGAGTTTCTGCCCATGTTTCTGACATAACTAAAGAAGGCCTTGTGATTGTCTTTAGTGTCTAGGGCAATTTTTCTTTCAAAACTGGCCTTTGATGATTTTATGAGGGATCGAAGTTTCTTGCTAATACTGATCAGAGATGCCTTCCCTTTTTGGGACTTTGCTTTGTCATGTAGTAGCTTCCTCCTTCTGTTGTATAGCTTATTTATGGCCGGGGTCCACCAGACCGGTCTCCTGTTTTTGGAGGAGTGAGTCTTGGTTTTATTCGGGATAGCACGATCCATGCATTCCTGCAGGTGCTCATAGAATGCATTTATAAAGGATTCTGCGGACTGGGCTGTATTACCCTTTGGCCCAGGGGCTTTGAAGGATTCCACCTCAGTCTTGAGAAGTGCAAAGTTGGCTTTGGAGAAATTCTTTACAGTGATTTCCTTGGCTGGGGGTGGGGATGGGATATGGATGTCCAGGGAAATTTGTTTATGGTCTGATCTTGCCAATGAGGGGTTTACCTCTGGTGTGGAACATACAGTCCCCATGTTGGTGATGACCAGGTCCAATATGTTGTTCCCTCTTGTGGGAGTGGTGACCAGTTGTTCCATTGCGTTAGAGTTTATAAATTCAAGGAACCGTTGGGTGAGGGTGTTTGGGCTTGAGTAGTTTTCCCAGTCAATGTTTGGGTAGTTGAAGTCACCCAATAACATAGTGTTTGGAGAGACCTTCATATTCTCCAGTGTTCTCAGGAATGCCAAGTGGGGTTCCTGTAATAGGGAGGGTGTTCTGCAGCAGGCTACAAACTGAAAGGCAGTTTTGCCCGCTGTTAGTTGCACATGGATGGTTTCCGATGCTTCTTGCAGTGCCACTAACCTGGAGGTGTAGGTATCTTTGATGAATATAGATACTCGCCCTCCTTTTGTGCTTTGGTCCGAGTTTTGGGGCCGAAACGCATGGTATGAGTTATAACCTGGTAGTGCTGGGGTGCTCTCAGAAGCCTTGAACCAGGTTTCTGTTACTGCACAGACATTGATTTTCTCCATACTGAGGAGAGTCTCGAGTGCGTGCATCTTGAGGTTGAGACTTCTGGCATTGAGTAGCATTACCTTTAGTTTTTTTATCTTTTGGTTGTCTATGGAGGTGGGTTTGTCCTTTGAGCCTTGCCTAAGAAAGGCACTATGGGGGTGGCAAGAGCCTTGGCCAGTATACGAAAGCCTAAGGGTGACAAGGGCAAGCCGTCCCTAGCGAAGCAACGTGGCTTGTCGAGCATGTCATCCCAGGCTGACAGACACTGAATCCCCTTTGAATGACACCAATACTTTAGCCAATTGTTGAAACTGATCATTTTGTCTTTATATTGTGGCATCATTCTTGGTGAGGACAAGATGCTACTCAAGGTCATACCAGCCTGGGCTACATGGTCAGAGAGCTCCTCTATGTCTCTTTTCATGTAGTCCAGGGAGGTACATCTCAGGTCATTCACACCAGCATGGACAATGACGGAGTCATACTTGTACTTGCTTTGGAGTGACCTGAGTGCTTGCGCTATGTGGCGGATCCTGGCGCCCGACAGGCAGCTTACAGTGACCTTCTCCTTGTTCAGTCTGGTGAGTGGGACATCAGTGTGCCGGACAATAGAGTCCCCTATAACAAGTGTATTTGGTGTGCTGTTTGGCCTTATGGGCTGTAACTGTGAGGCACACTGATTTTGTGAGATATGTGATTTTTGGGTATTGTTGAGGGGTGGCTGTTGCTTGGATATCTGCTTAGGAGGTCTTTGCTGTTTAGGCAGATTTTTATTTAGAGCCTCCGAGTATGTTTTTGTGTGTTTATGTGTTGGGTGTGCAGATGCAATAGGTCTGTGTGAGACTGGATTTGTGGTGTGGGTGGTTACCTTTTCCTCCTGACTGACTGTGCCAGTCTTGGGTTGAGAGAGCTCTGCCTCCAGTTTGGCTGTGTAACTGCATCTCTCACCTGTATTAGAGTTTGTTGGAAGGAGGAGAGGGTTGTCTGTGTACATAAGGCAATTGTAACATTGCCTCAAAATTCCCAGATTCACCAGCTGGACTGGAGAGTAACCTTGAAACTGACCCTTGGACATACCAGATTAGTATAGGGAACTGTTTTTTTACTGATCAGATTAGGGAAGGGAACTGATTTTTCACTTGATCAGGAAGGACCAATCGGGAGTCTAATACTTATGATAAGTCAACGAGGGTGTAGTGCTTTAGTTAGTTTGTGTTTCCTTATAAGAACTGAGCAAGTGCAGGGCTTTAGAAAGAGAATAGAGTGATTACTTTGAGAGTTTGAACAGTTCTAAGGGAAAAAGTGAAGAGCAGACTTTGTGGAGCCTGGAATAGTTTAAACCTGTTTAGGCGGCGCTGCCCGACGCTGCTCAGTGCGCAAAAACGCACAAAAAGAGAGTTGTAGAGTTTTAAGATAGAGAGATCAAGGAGTTTAGAATTGACCCAAAATGGCCAATAAAACTACAGCTTCTAGGTAGTAACCACTCCTCCAGGGACAGGCAGGCTGTTCAGTGTTTACCACTCCCACTGGTGAACACAGAGACTTCCCTTTAGCCCAAGCAAGCACTGGCCTTCTAGAAACTTCCAAACAGTTCAGAACAGCAAATCTGTAACTGAACTTTCTTAACTTTCAGAAAGTGGGAAAAAGCAAGATTTTTTGTTTTTTTCTTTTTGTTGTAGTTTAAAGGTAGCAGAGATACACAAGCAGCAAAATAATCACAACAGTGCAATAAATGACCCCACACTTGAGTGCTAGGCCAAAATCAGGTAAAATGCAGTTTTTAGAGAAAAAAACGATTTTAAATTAAGTGCAACACAGGAAATGCAGTAAACAGGATCTAGATGTGTTCCAGGTACTGTTACTGTTACAGATATAAACTTTAGCAAGCCAGAAAATGCCAAAAAGTAGGCAGCAAAGCAGTAAAACCTAATAAAAAATCAGGAGAAAATACTTCAAATCACAAAAGTGGCTCCTTTTCTTCTCTCAGCGTTTTCTTCTCTTGGTAGGTGCTTCAGCAAAAACTAGCAAGCCTGAAAAGACACCAAAACCACGAGGCAGCCTGGTTTTAAGAGAGAGAGATCAAGGAGTTTAGAATTGACCCAAAATGGCCAATAAAACTACAGCTTCTAGGTAGTAACCACTCCTCCAGGGACAGGCAGGCTGTTCAGTGTTTACCACTCCCACTGGTGAACACAGAGACGTCCCTTTAGCCCAAGCAAGCACTGGCCTTCTAGAAACTTCCAAACAGTTCAGAACAGCAAATCTGTAACTGAACTTTCTTAACTTTCAGAAAGTGGGAAAAAAGCAAGATTTTTTTTTTTTTTTTTTTGTTGTAGTTTAAAGGTAGCAGAGATACACAAGCAGCAAAATAATCACAACAGTGCAATAAATGACCCCACACTTGAGTGCTAGGCCAAAATCAGGTAAAATGCAGTTTCTAGAGAAAAAAACGATTTTAAATTAAGTGCAACACAGGAAATGCAGTAAACAGGATCTAGATGTGTTCCAGGTACTGTTACTGTTACAGATATAAACTTTAGCAAGCCAGAAAATGCCAAAAAGTAGGCGGCAAAGCAGTAAAACCTAATAAAAAATCAGGAGAAAATACTTCAAATCACAAAAGTGGCTCCTTTTCTTCTCTCAGCGTTTTCTTCTCTTGGTAGGTGCTTCAGCAAAAACTAGCAAGCCTGAAAAGACACCAAAACCACGAGGCAGCCTGGTTTTAAGAGAGAGAGATCAAGGAGTTTAGAATTGACCCAAAATGGACAATAAAACTACAGCTTCTAGGTAGTAACCACTCCTCCAGGGACAGGCAGGCTGTTCAGTGTTTACCACTCCCACTGGTGAACACAGAGACGTCCCTTTAGCCCAAGCAAGCACTGGCCTTCTAGAAACTTCCAAACAGTTCAGAACAGCAAATCTGTAACTGAACTTTCTTAACTTTCAGAAAGTGGGAAAAAAAGCAAGATTTTTTTGTTTTTTTTCTTTTTGTTGTAGTTTAAATGTAGCAGAGATACACAAGCAGCAAAATAATCACAACATTGCAATAAATGACCCCACACTTGAGTGCTAGGCCAAAATCAGGTAAAATGCAGTTTATAGAGAAAAAAAACGATTTTAAATTAAGTGCAACACAGGAAATGCAGTAAACAGGCTCTAGATGTGTTCCAAGTACTGTTACTATTACAGATATAAACTTTAGCAAGCCAGAAAATGCCAAAAAGTAGGCGGCAAAGCAGTAAAACCTAATAAAAAATCAGGAGAAAATACTTCAAATCACAAAAGTGGCTCCTTTTCTTCTCTCAGCGTTTTCTTCTCTTGGTAGGTGCTTCAGCAAAAACTAGCAAGCCTGAAAAGACACCAAAACCACGAGGCAGCCTGGTTTTAAGAGAGAGAGATCAAGGAGTTTAGAATTGACCCAAAATGGCCTATAAAACTACAGCTTCTAGGTAGTAACCACTCCTCCAGGGACAGGCAGGCTGTTCAGTGTTTACCACTCCCACTGGTGAACACAGAGACGTCCCTTTAGCCCAAGCAAGCACTGGCCTTCTAGAAACTTCCAAACAGTTCAGAACAGCAAATCTGTAACTGAACTTTCTTAACTTTCAGAAAGTGGGAAAAAGCAAGATTTTTTGTTTTTTTCTTTTTGTTGTAGTTTAAATGTAGCAGAGATACACAAGCAGCAAAATAATCACAACAGTGCAATAAATGACCCCACACTTGAGTGCTAGGCCAAAATCAGGTAAAATGCAGTTTATAGAGAAAAAAAACGATTTTAAATTAAGTGCAACACAGGAAATGCAGTAAACAGGCTCTAGATGTGTTCCAAGTACTGTTACTGTTACAGATATAAACTTTAGCAAGCCAGAAAATGCCAAAAAGTAGGCGGCAAAGCAGTAAAACCTAATAAAAAATCAGGAGAAAATACTTCAAATCACAAAAGTGGCTCCTTTTCTTCTCTCAGCGTTTTCTTCTCTTGGTAGGTGCTTCAGCAAAAACTAGCAAGCCTGAAAAGGCACCAAAACCATGAGGCAGCCTGGTTTTAAGAGAGAGAGATCAAGGAGTTTAGAATTGACCCAAAATGGCCAATGAAACTACAGCTTCTAGGTAGTAACCACTCCTCCAGGGACAGGCAGGCTGTTCAGTGTTTACCACTCCCACTGGTGAACACAGAGACGTCCCTTTAGCCCAAGCAAGCACTGGCCTTCTAGAAACTTCCAAACAGTTCAGAACAGCAAATCTGTAACTGAACTTTCTTAACTTTCAGAAAGTGGGAAAAAAGCAAGGTTTTTTTGTTTTTTTTCTTTTTGTTGTAGTTTAAATGTAGCAGAGATACACAAGCAGCAAAATAATCACAACAGTGCAATAAATGACCCCACACTTGAGTGCTAGGCCAAAATCAGGTAAAATGCAGTTTATAGAGAAAAAAACGATTTTAAATTAAGTGCAACACAGGAAATGCAGTAAACAGGCTCTAGATGTGTTCCAAGTATTGTTACTGTTACAGATATAAACTTTAGCAAGCCGGAAAATGCCAAAAAGTAGGTGGCAAAGCAGTAAAACTTAACATAAAATCAGAAGAAAATACTTCAAATCACAAAAGTGGCTCCTTTTCCTCTCTCAGCATTTTCTCCTCTTGGTAGGTGCTTCAGTAAAACCTAGCAAGCCTGAAAAGATGCCAAAACCACGAGGCAGCCTGGTTTTAAGAGAGAGAGAGAGAGATCAAGGAGTTTAGAACTGACCCAAAATGGCCAATAAAACTACAGCTTCTATGTAGTAACCACTCCTCCAGGGACAGGCAGGCTGTTCAGTGTTTACCATTCCCACTGGTGAACACAGAGACTTCCCTTTAGCTCAAGCAAGCACTGGCCTTCTAGAAACTTCCAAACAGTTCAGAACAGCAAATCTGTAACTGAACTTTCTTAACTTTCAGAAAGTGGGAAAAAAGCAAGATTGTTTTTGTTTTTTTTTTCTTTTTGTTGTAGTTTAAAGGTAGCAGAGATACACAAGCAACAAAATAATCACAACAGTGCAATAAATGACCCCACACTTGAGTGCTAGGCCAAAATCAGGTAAAATGTAGTTTCTAGAGAAAAAAACGATTTTAAATTAAGTGCAACACAGGAAATGCAGTAAACAGGCTCTAGATGTGTTCCAAGTACTGTTACTGTTACAGATATAAACTTTAGCAAGCCGGAAAATGCCAAAAAGTAGGCGGCAAAGCAGTAAAACTTAACAAAAAAGCAGGAGAAAATACTTCAATTCACAAAAGTGGCTTCTTTTCTTCTCTCAGCATTTTCTCCTCTTGGTAGGTGCTTCAGCAACAACTAGCAAGCCTCAAAAGACACCAAAACTATGAGGCAGTCTGGTTTTAAGAGAGAGAGATCAAGGAGTTTAGAATTGACCCAAAATGGCCCATAAAACTACAGCTTCTAGGTAGTAACCACTCCTCCAGGGACAGGCAGGCTGTTCAGTGTTTACCACTCCTAGTGGTGAACACAGAGACTTCCATTTAGCCCAAGCAAGCACTGGCCTTCTAGAAACTTCCAGACAGTTCAGAACAGCAAATCTGTAACTGAACTTTCTTAACTTTCAGAAAGTGGGAAAAAAGCAAGATTTTTTTTGTTTTTTTTTTCTTTTTGTTGTAGTTTAAAGGTAGCAGAGATACACAAGCAGCAAAATAATCACAACAGTGCAATAAATGACCCCACACTTGAGTGCTAGGCCAAAATCAGGTAAAATGCAGTTTCTTGAGAAAAAAACGATTTTAAATTAAGTGCAACACAGGAAATGCTTTTTGTTGTTTGTATCTATATATATATGTTTGTATCTATATATGTCTGTGTTTTTTTGGTGTGTATATCATTCTGTTGTTCACTTCCTTGTTCTTACAACCAAAATATCTCTTCCCTTACTAAACTGTAACATCCAAATTATCCCTTCTCTCATGGAATTCCAATGTCTCTCTCCCTACCTCAAGCTCACTACTGCTCCTATTTTTGTCTACCTATCTCATGCTTCCTACAGTTTCATCATATTCCCTCCTTCTTGGACTTCACCTCAACATTGCCTTAGCTGTCACTGTTTAGAACACATAACAGTAACATAGCAACAATCGGCCATATTCTTGTTCATATACCACACGTGTATCTCAAATATTTACTACCAAAACCATGATATTGATCTACTGATCAGTCATTTCTCTATGATGGCACAAGCGATTTCATGCTAGTTTATTTGTTAGCTTTCTCTTTTTTTTCCAATTTATATTACTCTCTCAGTTTTTATTCTTTATGTATAAACTGTTTACTACCAATATTTACCAAAGTTATGAATTGTTCATTGTTATCATTTTCTTGTATTGTTTTCAACGTCTTTTGTAATTGAGCTTTTTTCCCCTGGCCTTCACTGGAAAAGGGCTATCATTCCCGGTAAACAAATGTATAAAAAAAAAATCTATATCTATATATATATATATATATATATATATATATATATATATATATATATATATGTACACACACACACACACACACACACACACACACACACACACACACACACACACGAGGAAAAGGGTGAGAAACAAAAATGGTGTTTTAAATTTGTTACATTCCTGATATGCTACTCTGATACATTTATTATAATCTGGTGACAACTAGCATATCAATATAAAAAAATTAGAAATCAATATTTAAATATATGAAAATAAAACTGCAGGATAATAAGAATAGCCTTTACCTTAATAATGCTAAGGAATGTTGAATGGCTCAGGAATCATCTGTGAGTATAAAGAAGTAAAAGGCACAGGTGAAAAAGACATTTCTTGAGTTTTTATTTTTCAGATTCCACGAACATCACAAGATCCAAAATTTAGTTCAGTTACTCTGTGTTAACAAGTTAGCTACAATCAGGCTTACGATAGTGATTTGTATTACTGGAAGGAAATATTCATGTTTCCCTTTACTTCACTGTTTTCAGCCATAATATGTAATACTTCTGTATTCCTTCAACAAATTTATTTATTTTTTTGATATTTGTTAACCAGGTTAGTCTGATTGGGCAGCAGCCCTTTTTCAGTGGAGGCCCAAGGAGAAAAGCTCCAAGTAGTACATTTAACAAAAGTAATCAAATGACAGTGTAAACAAAAACATTTAGAGTTAACAAACATGACAAAATAGTCAGTGAAAAATACATGCTTGAACATGTACAGTGACGTAAACATATTAGAGTTCAAAAGTTACATACAGTACTAAGCAGAAAACTAAAAATGGTCACACGCATGCAAAATAAAGTGAACAAATAAACTATAAATGTACACTATGTACAGGAGATAATCCCAAGGCACGGATCACTATCCCAGTCTACATGGCTGTAGGCTGTGAGAAAAACTGACTATTAGTAGATTTGTAAGAGAGAGAGAGAGAGAATAGAGATGGTTGCTGCAGGAGTATAAGAGGAGGGGAGGGGAAGATAGGGTTAAGTTGGGTGATTGCAGAAGCATGACCATGATTTACGAAGGGTATCCTTTAGAGCTGTTTTAAAAGAGTTAGGGTTTGGGATCGATCTAACACTAAGTGGTAGTTTATTTCAGCCATTTGCCACTGAGTAGCTGCAGAGGAGTTTGCCAATATTTTTGTTGGGCACATACGCTTGCAGAAGATGTTGTTAAGAGATATATAGGGTGTGGTTGGGAGTTTATGGATGGATGAGGGAAGAAAGAGAGATTGGCAGGAGGAGGGTTCATGTAAGACATAATGACTTATGGGAAGCTGGGGTAGTAGGATTTGATTATGAAATTCCAGCCGCTGCAGGTTTTTCAAGGCTAGGAAGTGGTGAGAGTGGTATGGGTGGTCAGAGGCAAAGCTTGCAATTTTATTATAGGTGAGTTCCAATTTAGACAGAAGGTTGGATTGGAGGTGTGTAAGAATACGGGCTGCATAGAGTAGGGTGGGGAGTAGGAAAGCTTGTGCAAGGGAGAGCCTAGAAGGATTTGTGAGGAATTTGTTATGCCTGAATAGTAGGTCTAACTTTTGAAGAGACTTATGATAGTCTAAGGGTGCACCATTTTGTCTCATTTTATGATGATGATGTGACAGAGTCTTTGTTTGAGGAACTAATGAGTCAGTCCAAGAGAAACAATGGGGGTTGGGCCAATGAGTGCACACCCTATAACTCTGCTAGTGAAATTTGTTTGTAGCTGGTTGTCTTGCATGCTCTGCTAATCCTGGTAACTCCAGGACATATAAGAGGCGTAGCTAATAAAGGCAGTTGTTGTTCCCCCTGGACCATCTGATGACTGGATAGTTAGAACCAGCAGCGGCCTTAGGTCAGCTGCTGCCCTAGGTAAAAGGGCTCCACAGCACCCCTCACCACACTACCTGGTGCCCCCATCCTGGTCTAACTACATCAAATAAATACTAGAAAAGTGCCCCTGCTAGACCGGTGCCCTAGGCGGCCGCTTAGTTGTCCTATGTCTAAGGCCAGCTATGGTTAGAACTACAAGAGTCTGATACATTCCAAAGATAGTACTGCTGGATTTAAGACAGCAGGCAATCTCTCAAAGAAGGATGACATGTAGGGTAATTACTACGGATTGATTATGGAGGACTCCAGTTAAGGGGATTCATTCAGAGAGAACAATCACACATATACCTTGCTTCTGAAAGGTTTATCAGGGTACACTGCCTGTACTGAACTACATTTGTATTACCACAATGAACTAAGATTATCATGTGCCTGGACATGTTGATGTAAATGATTTTTCAAATGGTGTTGGACTTTGGAGTTGCTCTTTTATACCACACTTATCCCATGTTCTTACTGTGCTTCTGTTTCCCATTCCCCTAATACTGCTGTTTTATGGGTTTTGGTTCCTACTAGCATTTACCCTGCGAACTTACTAATACAAAAATCACTTACCGCAGTGGGCATCCCACAACATTTATTCAGCAACCTAAATAATATTCACCCTGTCTATCCCTTATGAAACCTCTTATTTTTCACTTGTTAAATTCTGTTTTCTTAGTTAAATTACTTGAGATTGTTTTCCATCCTGTTTGTATCCTGATCCTCTATTAATCTTATGTCTGTCCTAGCCCACTAATCGTCTCCAGAAATGGATCCTTTACAAAAGACTCATGTTCAAAGAATGATACATTAATGTATGAGGATGTTGATAACGCATGTTCTGTTCTGTTCATCCCCTCTGCTTTAAATGGACCCCATGTCATGCAGTGGTTTCCTCCTGCTTTAAATGGACCCCGTGTCATGCAGTGGTTTCCTCCTAGTGCTCATTGAACTCCAGTTCTCCATGCTGTTACTGTACACAGACATCAATATCTGTGGTAGAACTCGTAATCTGACTAGCACTGGCCTGGGTACTATTTGCTTCCTATACTAGCTGTGCCTGTGTATGTAGTTTATAATACTTCTTGTGAATTTCCCTTAAGTAGCCATAGTGCCACCTAAGTTTCCTAAATTAATTTAGACCCCCCCCTCCACCCAAAGCCAATGGATAGGCAGCACTCTCTGTGCTTCCTGTTGGGACATTGTTGACTGATTACTTAAGTATTAGCCTGCAGTATATGCAATTAAGATTTGTTGTTCCATTTAACTGTCCTTTGTGCACACAATAGTCTTTATGTGCTAAGATACATACATGAAATTAGTGAAGTGCGCATAATGAAGAATTTAACTCTGTCTTAAAAAGTATTTCTATGTTTTTGTCTTATTTTTTTCTTTACTGACTACAGAATTCACCCTCAGGCATACTATTTTTATTGTGTGTGTGCTCAGTACTAATTATCCCTGAACAGATTTCTTTCCTTTGGGCCTTTTCTTCCCACTCTCTATTGCCACCAATGAGTTATCTAGTTTATTGATGTAGGTATTCCCAGACTTGGCCATTCTTTTACATTCTAGCAAACTCCATTCTCATTTGTTCATTTCCTCTCAAGCTCAGTTCCTATCTTGCTATTACAGAATAAATTACCACAACATTTATTCAGCAACCTAAATAATATTCACCCTGTCTATCCCTTTACATTTTCACCCTTATGAAACCTCTTATTTTTCACTTGTTAAATTCTGTTTTCTTAGTTCCCTCCCTGATAAATTACTTGAGATTGTTTTCCATCCTGTTGTTTGTATCCTGATCCTCTATTAATCTTATGTCTGTCCTAGCCCACTAATCATCTTCTGACTCTGAACCCACACTGTTACTTAACATGTATATCTTCTAAACTCCCTCATCCTGCATCTATTTAACAAGTGACAGTTTTCTTTTTTTGCTGACACCTCCCTTAAATAAGACCATATGCCCAGATGAAATCTATGGCTTTTCCTACAAGTTTTTTATTTCTATTCTCATCATTTCATACATGTACCATTTTAATAACATTTTAATAACAGGTGAGTGCTGTTACTTCTTCAGAAGTCTTTGTAGTGGAAGCAGAAAACCATTTTGTCCTCTTTCTTTCTTTTCCACATCACATCACACCACCTTTTTCTTTATCCTACCCTCTTCACTCTACTTTTTCCTCCTCTCCCTGCTGTTTCCTCTACTCACCTCTATTTAAATGGAAATACTTTAATCTATTCTACTGCTGATCACCTGTTATTAAATTCTTCAGACCTCCTTTTCTCTACTATAATATATTATGGTGCCCTTTCACTTACTATCTTTACTTCTACCATCTATTCTTGCCCAAGCCATGTTACCCAACCTCACTGTCACTTCCAGGACACCACACCATAATTCTAAATACCCCCCACCCTGTTACAGCATCCAGCCTATACTGTGTCCCATCCCATACTTTCTTTAATTACAAATACACCAAAGAAGAACCCCCCACTACACACAGTTAATTTAAAGGTGAAAACATAAATATAAAAACTATTTCACGATACACTCCTATCATCTTACTCTTGATGGCAGTCTACATCCTAATCCTTGTTCCTGTCTACACACCTGCAATTCTATCACCTCAGCTGGCCATAGTATTCCTCTTCTATTTAACCAAGTTAATAGTCAGCCTTTAATGAACTTAAATCTTAGGAGTATCTACAATAAACTTCCAGACTTACATATCTATATAGATCCCGCGGTGGTGGTGCTGCGGTAGCATTGTCGCCTCACAGTAAGACGCTGTCCGGTTCGATTCTCAGCTAGAGCGTCTTCTGCATGGAGACATGCATGAATGGGCGTGCCTTCGTTGAAGGTTGTGCATCAGGGCTGGTAACTCGGCACGTAAAAATCAACTACCAATCATTAGCGGACCGGAGTTCCGCTGTGGCGACCCCTAACCGAAAGACACAACAACAACAACTTACATATCTATATAGCCTCATAACCCTCTGACATTCTGATCACCACAGAAACCTGGCTAAAAGCAGGTACTAAAGACCAGGATATCCTCCTCCAGGCTACTACATTAGAAATGATCAACAACATAAGAATGCTGTCACTCCGGCTATCATATACAGAAACAACCTAGAAATCACTTACTATCCCTTCCTCCACCCCAACTTTCCCAGTGCAGAAATAATCCTCTCTCTCCTGCAAATCAGCAAACACAAGAGCATATGCATCACTGCCTTTGATATCCTTCCTGGAAACAACATCCCATTACTAGAAAAAATCATGTATTGGATCTCTCATAGTATCAACAATGTAAGCATTGCCATAGGTGACATTAATATAGACTACATAATTATCAACTCTGACTGTCCCACACTATCAATCAATTTGTTTAATTTTACCAAAATTATTTATTCAAATAGACAAATACATTAATAGGGTACCTACATTAGACTAAATCATTGCCACCATCCCTAACAAAATTAAAATTGCTGGGTGCCTACCTAACACCATCAGTGACCATTTACAGACCTTTGCCATGAGACAATCTACTCATACACATAAAGACATAGTCTATAATAATGTGCATATACTCTCCTCCTTCAATAATGAGACCTTCATTAGCAACCTCAACAAATACAACTGGGATATTCTAAAATATTTACCCCAGATGACACCTTAACTCACTTTAACAACACATTCTTTAGCATACTAAATGAACAAGCTCCCACCAGATCAAAACAAATCAAATCCAGCCCCGCCCCGTGGCTCACAACAAAAAACAGGCAACTCATACTAAACAGAGATAAAGCTTAGAAAGTATGGGCTACTGACAAACACCACAAAAATGGCAATATTTTATACAGCTTAGGAACCTTTCTAAACAGAAAAATCAGACCAGAGAAAACAAAATACTTTTCCAAGCTCCAAGACAATGACCAAAAGAACCTTAAGCTTTTCTGGAATACAATCAAAAGACTATTATGCCCAGGACAAACTACTACTCCTTCACCAACTACTACCAACCCAGTCACAATAGACCCAATTTAAGGCACATTTTATACACTCTGCCCTCTCCCTGCTTAACAACAAACCACCTATTAGCCTTGCGATCCCAAAAATTACCAGTCAATACCAAACTCTTTTCTCCCTCAAGCCAGTATCTACCTCATAATTTATCAAAAAACACCTCCTAAACCTAGAAAGTTCCACACCAGCTGATGACAACCTGCCACCAGAATATCTGAGAATCACTGCAGATGCTATATCATACCCTGTATTAATACTCATAAACCGATCAATTACAGAAAGCTAGGTCCCTGCTATCTGGGAAAAAGTCCAACATCATACCGCTACATAAAGGGGGAACATCCACCGACCTCTCTAATTACATACAGCCATTTTACCTCCACTCCCCAAAATATCAGAAAAGGCATTTATTCTCAACTGCTTTCAAATCGTCACAAAAGCAATCTCCTGTCCAACACTTAACATGGTTTCTGACCTCACCACAGCACCACTACTGCTTGTCTCAGTTTTACCAAAATCATAAATTCTAATAGAAACACCAGCAACCTAGTATCCTCCCTCTCCTCAGACATGACAACAGCATGTGACACAGTTTCACACCAATGCCTGCTTCATAAACTATCCTCTCTAGGATTCTCCCTTTCATCCCTTAGTTGGTTCCACAGCTATCTCACCAACAGACTCTAGGCTGTAAAATGGAAACTAGCTCTCTCCTCCTTTCTGTCTGTCTCTTTTGATGTACCTTATGGAATTTATTTTTGGCCCTTTACTATTCAACATGTCCACTAATAATTTTCACAAAGCTACCAAAGAGGCCTCCATAGTGCAGTACACAGATAATGCCATGCCCATGTGCTCTGCGCCATCTATTGCTGCTCCACAGGACAACTCAGGACTCCTTCTCCTCAGATGAGGCCTGGCTAGTTGACCGCCAACTCATTTTAAATGCTAAAAAACTAATTAATGCTGTTTTTACCCAAATCTCTGTCAGCAAAGAAACAATCCTTCAATATCACATCAGCAAATACCTTAACCAGTTTTCAACACACAGCTTCTTGGTGTCTTAATTGATGATAACTTAAAATATGATCAACACATCACTCAAGCTATCAAGAAAACTCACCAAAAGTTAGGCTTCCTGTAGAGAAACAAACCTCACTACTCTTGTACAGAGTGTAGCTAGGGTGAGGTGAGATGGGCAACTGCCCTGGGTGCAAAGTGTTGGTCATCCGATCCTGAAGTATTGTATTTGTGGTCAAACCTGAGCACTGTAGTGTTCCATGTATCATCTAAACTGTAGCAACTGCTTGCCAAACTATAACAAGAAATTTTCTACTGTTCAAAAGAAAAAACAAAAATGCAATCTGAATGGCTGGAGCGGGGGGTGAGGGAGCATGTAGCACATCTGGCCACCTGGTTGGTATGCCTGTAGAAGGAACATCCATGTATCCATGTTTTTGTTTTGGCCTTGAGTACAAGAGCAGGGGGGGCAGAGATCTAACTTTGATAAGCTGATCACTTATCAGTCAGCTTATTGCAGTGAATGAAGTGCTTTTTTTTGCTCTTTACTTAAAGAGCTGAGGTATTGGGCCACTGGTTCATAGTACCAGCCCAGGGTGCTGGTTGAACCAGCTATGCTTCTGACTCTAGGAATTCTTTAGCAACAGATAAAAAATGAACACCAGTGGAAGCAATAAATCCAAACACAGAACCGTAACTGAGTTAATAGTTAAGCACTTTCACTCACTTTAATCAACATGAGCTTCTTCAGAGCAAACAGTTTTCCAGTTCAAAATGCATTTATAAACTGTCAATTGTATCACATGACATTCTTAAAGAAATCTAACCACTTATAAAAATAAAAAATAAATAAAATAACCAATTTAAATACAATACTCTAATATGATGTATTGTAATACATACAGTATTGAGTAATAAATAGGACACATTATTTGCACACTAAAATAATAGGTAGTCCACATAATGAACTACCTATTTCTAGCCATTGTTAAGAAACATTTAATGTTAATAGTGCCACTGAAGCCTGGAGTTTCTTCAGCAACCAAAACTATTTGACACAAACTTTCTTTACATTCTAAGAAAGTCCTATAGTCACCTGTAAAAGAATCAGAATTAACCCTTTCTAATACAAATAAAGAAAATTTCTTGAAGAGTAAACATTCTGTTGCATGCATTGCCAAAGCATTAATTCTATCCTTTTTTCTAATGGCTAAAACATGCTCATATATTCTTTTATGTTCATAGGTTCATAGGTTGATACTAGGCTATCTGCCCTAGGGCATTTATAAGCCTAGCCAGTGTGTGTTTGGCTTTCGCCACCCTTTTAGATTAGTTGACTGTGCCTCTGTATAGTAGGTCACAGAAGATAGCCCTTTTGAGGTTAGTTTACTGTGCCTCTGTCTAGTAGGGACACAGAAGAGATCCCAGGGGTAAACCTACGATGTAAAGCTCTAATAGTTTTTCCAACATAAAATTTTTCGCATGTATCACAGGTAGCACAGTATACAACACTGGTAGTGTTACAGGTGTAATATCCTTAGCTCAGAACCTTCTCCCTATGTGTTTGAATTCTATGCTGGACACATTACTCATAAATCTGCATTGTTTACATTTTCCGCAGGAAAAACTGCCAGCAAGCCTAGATGTAGAATTCACAGCTGTCATCTTATTATTTTCTAAAATATGCTTAATGCTGGCAGTCTTCCTGTAAGAAAAATGTGGTCTTACACCCAAAATGTTTGTGTGCTCTTTCAAAGACCATCTTACAAAGACATATGTCTGTCTGGAGTGTTTCTCCCTGGGCCTCTGCTAAAAATTAGCTTTTGTTCCAAGTCAGACTTTCCTGGTTAATAAATGTTAAAAATGACATGCATTTGAATATCAGACTTCATATTCCTCAGAAAGTGCATGGTAACGCAAAAGCTTTTATTCTAGCAATTTTATAAGTGTATAAGATGGATATTTGAAATTTGTCCCTATTTTTGGGATTGTATTCCCCCATTATTGGCTTCATCCAGATTTTTTGTGTTAAGGTTGACAGCTATGGCAAGAACTGAATTCACTGAATATGTTTGGGGGCTATATTCCCCCATTACTGGCTTTTTCCGGGTGCTTTTTGCTAAGAGATTGAGAGCTATGGTGAGAACTGAATTCACTGAATGTTTGAGGGCTGTATTCACCTGTAATTGGCTTTGTTCAGGTGTTTTGTGCTAAGATGTTGACAGCTGTGCTATGGTGAGAACTGAATTCACTAAATGGTAGCCATTTAAGTTTCCTTCTTCCTCTTTCACAAAACAGCTGATTTGGCATAGTGGTATGTTGCTCTGACTGTTTTCCACAGGGTTCTGGGTTTAAGGCTTGGCAGTGAAATGTATAGTGGTAATACAGCATTTTATTCTAGCAACTTTCCAACATTATACAAGCAATGTTTAAAATGTGTCCCTGGTTTTTGGGCTTTTGTCCCCCCACAATAAACTTTGGCTTTTTCCAGATTTCTTTGTGTTGCAAAGTTCAGAGATATAGCTGAGTGAGTAGATTTTACAAGGAGCTGAGAGCTGCAGGGGAGCAAAAGTTTAGTGCTGCTTATGCTGAGTCTGCTTGCCTTGTTAATAGCACAACAGGTAGTATGCTTGCTTTTGATGAAGAAGGCTGTGGGTTCTACTCCCACAGTAGACAGATGCATTGCTGATACTGTACTTTGCAAAGGGGGTGGATGCTGTACTCCTTTTTGGCGAAGATACCTAGTAACTATGAACCTGTTATCAGTTTGCCATCCATTCTCTATTGCAATATTGCTAGCGTATCATTTTTTTAGTGTAAGATAGGCAATTCATTCCTAAAGGGTAACAGGCACTTTATTTGTAGATGAAACAATGAAATACAAAGTTGTTTGCTAGCAGCAGCCTCTTCATTAGTTACAGATCTCTTTAATGTGGAATTATTTAGATGGCTTTTACTACATAGATTGTGCATATGTACTGATACTGGTGGACTGTAGAAGTTTGAGTAGACTTTTATGATGGAAATGTTCTGAATTGGGCAGTTTTGTCATTACTGGTGCATGCATTTTTGTTTCACTGTTTACTGGAAACATTTCAAAACAAATTTAAAACACCCTCTAAAACTGTACTGTATTGTACAAGGAATATAATTTAATACAATCAGGAAGGGGTATGAAAGAGCATGTGTATGTTTCGTGTGCAAGGGGCCTGTGATTTGAAAACAGCCCAAACCCAAAGTTAATCTGCCACTGGCAAAATGTATTTTCTTTGAATGTGGGTTTCAATGCTGTTTCAGTAAATGTGAGTTTTCAAGGGCAGAGAAGTTTTAATGCTAAGTCTGTTTTCATTGTGAGACTACACTGCTTTGTTTAGCAGATATGATATCTATTAGTGTTTGCGCTGTAAAATGCAAAATAAAACTTTCAAATGAAGTCCAAATCATCGCAGAAGTAGTGCAGTATGCACATTAGTGTTTATGGTTTTTGTTTTTCGGCTTTTCCCGGTTAGTGTTTATGGTAAATGGGGTGAAATAGCCAAGTAATGGTTCTTTGGAATGGCTGTAGCTTCATTCGACCATGATTTTGTGAGGGAGGGGAAGGGCAGCAAACTCAGACAGCCCTGGCTGAACTATACCTCTCAACTGTCCAGATTTTTGCAGAATTAAGAGATTTTTGCTTCTTATTTTTGGTTTGTTCCTCATAAAATTTGTGGTTTTCTGTCAAATCATTTAGGAATGAAGTCACTAAATAATGACAGACACTGAGTTTCAGACTTCATAACCTTCAGAAAAATGCATGCTAAAGCAAGACCTGTTATTCTATCAACTGTCTCAGTTTATACAAGAGCAATTTTTAGTACTGTTTACATGTTCCCCCAATATATTTGGCCTTGTCCAGATTTCCTGCATTAACAGGTTGAGAGGTATGTGCAAATAAATTGCTTTATAGAATTAGGCATATCCAAACCTCTCAACTGTACCCAATTTTGGCTCAAAATGTTGCTCTTCCCCTAATAATCTCTCTGCAAAACGGCAATTTTGGAAGAAAACATGGAGGGTTTACAATTAATAAATAACTGTAATAATCAGTTATAGATTGCTTTTATTTCAGAAATGCATGTAGATTCTTTTATTTTGTCAGCTGCTCAAGTTAGCAGGACTAATATTAAAAAGTGTCGCTTCTTTGCAGGTTCCCAGCTGTATTGTGTGGCTATTTTATATTTTTGAATCACATTTTTGGTCCATTTTTCATAAAATTGTGTTTTTTTGGCAAATTAGTGGCAAATCATTAAAGACTGAAGTTAGAAAATAATGACAGACATTTCAGTTTCAGATTTCATACCCTTCAGAAAATTCATACTAATGCAAGACCTTCTATTCTGTTATCTTTCTAAGTTTATAAGAGCAGTATTTAAAAAGTGTCCTTATTTTTGGGCCTTTGTCCCACTTCTATGTATGGCTTTGTCCAGATTTCTTGTTCTGAGGTTAAGAGGTATGACAAATGTGTCAGGGCCATCGCAGTCAGCCAGAGACATTTCAAATTGTGACACACTTGTTGCACCCCACTCCCCCATGTAGTGACTCTGGATGTGTCCAAGCAAGGCAAGGAACAGTTATGCAGTGTAAACGTGCAGACTATCCCCCCCATCCAAGGTAGACTCAAGTACTAAAATGGCTTTTCATCTGTCCTTGATTTTGCAGAATGTTCTGGTTTCTGTCATGTTTTTATACTGTTGATTTATGCTTATTATTCAGAAAGTGCCTGTTGCTCAGTGTTTAAGTAGCAATGCTTTAACGACCATCTGGTAAGCTTGTCTGAGATTGTAAGATGCAAGTAAGTTTTAATAAGCGTACTGTTAACGAATTGCCAACATTGAAAACCTTTCTGTTGTTGCCATGCAGTGAATACTTACATAACTAGATAACATATACACCTTGGGTATTGAAATGCATATGACAGTATTTGTAATAAAGGACAGGATTACATTATTTTAAGAGCTCATTACAGGCTTTACCTGCAAACTAAACAGAATGCCAATCTATCATGTGTGGTCCATATCATGTGCAGTAATCCTTTAAGCAATGTATGTTGAGCTTGTATCCTGTTTGCTTTTCATTTTTTACTTTGATCATGTTTTCCCCATGAAACAAGTAGATAGTTGTTGTCAGGCAGCAGGTCTTTTTTGGATAAGAAACATTTTTACAAGTGGGGGTATCACAGAGATTGTTACTTTCAGCATGTTACTTGGTACTTTAATAAAGCTGAATATAAATTATAATTAGAACTGGAGTGCAAGGAGAAGTGGTTTGAGTTGAGTGCTGCTTGTTTTTCTTATACTTGATTTTGACTAGCATTCCAGTAATGTATTTAAAAAGTAATTTATTTTTTCATGCCTCACAAACTTTTTGTTTCCCTCTAGATATTAAGTACGCTGCCATGCAGCCAATGGATTGAAAATTTTTTTTCTACACTTTCCTTTTTTCTTGATTGGACTCTCATAATGATGGTTTGGCACCCAGGGCAGCATATTTAATTAAAGGTACAGTTTTTGTGGTTTTGATCATAGCTCCTCCCCTTTCTAGTTGGCCACACCCATTCCCAATGACCCCACCCACTCAGCTGTCTCCTGCAGCCCCCCTTTGATTTGATGTCACCAGCCGCCACTGATTACAATACATCATATTAGAGTATTGTATTTAAATTGGTTATTTTATTTATTTTTTATTTTTATAAGTGGTTAGATTTCTTTAAGAATGTCATGTGATACAATTGACAACAGTTTATAAATGCATTTTGAACTGGAAGACTGTTTGTTCTGAAGAAGCTCATGTTGATTAAAGTGAGTGAAAGTGCTTAACTATTAACTCAGTTACGGTCCTGTGTTTGGATTTATTGCTTCCACTGGTGTTCATTTTTTATCTGGTTTTGAGTTCGTTTTCTTCTTCTTTTTTTTTTTTTAATTCTTTAGCAACATCTTATATTCTCCCTTCACATCTCTCTGCAGCACCCATCCTGAACTAGAAATTTGCTACAATAAAATAGTTTGCATCCACCTTACCAAACTGTTCATACCATGCTTGGCACTGAACCACCTACATTGGCTTGAATGACTTAATTACCTTGCCTTCTTCCAGCTGCTTAGTTCTCACACAATAATAAACAAACCTAACACCTGTCACCATTACAAAACATCCTCAAACACTACTTCCCTCCAAGGAGTCTCTGCTCACAGAACAAATATCTCCTGACCAGGACAAAAATCTCATAACAGTGCTGGTAACTCACTTTACTCAACCTATATTGCTAAGCACTGGAACTCCATACCTCCCACCCTAAAACAAGACAATGTTACCACACATTTCAAACAAAACCTAAAATGGCACTTAATCCATCATGGTTATGCTCATACTTCCATCCTGACTAAACACACCCTTCATTCTGCTTCTTTTCCACTGCCAATATCTCTGTTACTCACACTGAGTCCTTCACCTCTCTTAAGACCTGTCTCTTTGTCTTTCATCCCCAATACTGCTCCTCCATCTAACTTATATCCTTAATCCTTTCCTACTAATACCCCTTCTTTACCTAGTTCTTCATCTTACCTGTCTACTCTTATCTCAACCTCTCCACTATTAGAACATTTCTACTTATGTTTTTCATGATTATTCCTGCTTATATCCTTCCTCTTCCTCTATTTTCTGTTCTGTTCTAGTGATATTCTACTTCATTAATGTCAATATACATATATTGAACCTGTGTGCATTATCATTGCTTTTGTATCTGTAGCTATTACATGTTAACATACCTTTGATTTATGTAAAATAATATAATTTCTAAAGTATATGATAAATGTCTTTACTATTTGTCTCAATATTACCTGCAAAGTAATGCTTAAAATGTTTACTTTTTATTGTTGTTCATTGCTAATATGTATTTTATTTGGGACTTTTCTCCCTGGGCATCCATGGAAAATATGACTTGTGCCCAGTAAGACTTTTCTGGTAAACAAAAGACGATAAATAAATATATTTTCACTCCCAGCTTTAATGACCTACTTTCAACAGTATGTTACTTTCTGCATTACTTCATCATGCAATTACCTGCTTTCGACAGTATCTTACTTTCGGCATTGCTTCATCGTACAATGACCTGCTTTTGACAGTATCTTACTTTCTGCATTACTTCATCATACAATGACCTGGTAATGACAGTGTCTTACTTTCTGCATTAATTCATCATACAATGACCTACTTTCGAGAGTATTTTACTTTCTGCATTACTTCATCATACGATGAGTGCTTTTAACAGTATTTTACTTTCTGCATTACTTCATCATACAATGACCTGCTTTCAACAGTATCTTTCTTTCTGCATTACTTCACCATACGAGTGCTTTTGACAGTATCTTACTTTCTGTTTAACTTCATCATACAATGACCTATTTTTGACAATATCTTAGTTTCTGCATTACTTTATCATAAAGTGAGTGCTTTCAGCAGTATCTTACTTTCTGCATTACTTCATCATACAATGACCTACTTTCAACAATATCTTATTTTCTGCATTCCTTCATCATAAAATGAGTGCTTTCGACAGTATCTTACTTTCTGCATTACTTCATCATACAATGACCTACTTTTGACAGTATCTTACTTTCTGCATTACTTCATACATACAATGACCTACTTTCAAAAATGTCTTACTTTCTGCATTACTTCATCATACACTGATCTGCTTTTGACAGTATCTTACTTTCTGCATTTCGACACTATTTTACTTTCTGCATTACTTCATCATAAAATTAGCTACTTTCGACAGTATCTTACTTTCTGCATTACTTCATACATACAATGACCTGCTTTCGACAGTATCTTACTTTCTGCATTACTTCATTATACAAAGACTTGCTTTCGACAGTATCTTACTTTCTGTGTTACTTTATCATACAATGCTCTCGTCTTTACATTACTCTTCATCTAACTACGCATAGATAATACTATTCAGCTAATCTTCATAAACTTAATCTGTTCTATTGCTAAGCACTTATGTTTTCAAACCACAGTCTATATCTATCTGAATAACATGTGCAAACAGTCTTTGTTCAAATAGCTCATATAACAGTCGTAACTATTACTGCATGGATTAGAACTATGATTATTTCTGCCTTTCTACACTGTGTCTCTCTTAATAACAGATGTGAGTTGTTAGGCTGGGGAGAGCTGTGTCTATTTTAAAGTCTCACTGGATTTTCGCAGACACCTGTAAGTAGTCTTCCGAAATTCTCTCACAAAGCTGTCTTCCTTAATGCAGCGCACCTCAAGGCTAAGTTTTAGGTTCCATGCTTTACTTCCTAAGTCCTCAGTAACCTCTTTGCAGCAGTCCCAATCTAAATGCTATCCCTTATGTTCATCGTTTTTTGCCTTGCAAAATATATTCCCCCATTTATGCTTCTGCTTTCTTACCAAAAAACTAGTAATCATTTTCAACAAAACTATGGTACATGAGACCAGTTATAAATATCTTAGAATCGCACTTTGATCCATCCTTTTTTCTCACCTACGCTGACTTTGTCATTAATAAAATTCATAATCAACTGAAAAGTGATTACAGGGTAAGTATGAGGCTAGCTTTTGAGGCATGAAGACTCATTACAAAAAACATAGTTTCCCAAAACATGACTATGCACCCCCTAATTCTTTACATATGGAAACTTATGTATTAACATAGTTGTCAAGAAGGCTCTATAATAAGCTATGTCACTTCATAAATCTCTCCGATTCCAGATCATACCAGCAAATTCTCTTTTATTCTACCAACACACTCCTCATTGAGTACGCAACAGTTCTGTGCAGCTTTACTCTATAAACCGCTTCACCTAAAGTTGTATTTTCTCCTTGTTAGTAAACGGAATGCTAGTACCGGCCGCTACACACACTATACAATCAATATATAATATATAACTTACTTTTTTTTTTTTTTGCTACTAATACTGCTACTATTATCAGATGGTTATGATACATTTCCAAGGTATACTCATAGATGTATTTTGTATATTTTATATCAACTCATGGTTTGTAGTCTTCCATCGAGTTGTGTTACCATCTGAATGGCATTTTGTTTTATTTACATGGCTTTTTTAAAACAGGCGCTACACACATATACTTTTCCTGGGTTTGCCACTTGTGTGTTTATAGTGTCTACCAGGTATTTAAGATTGAATACATGCTATGTTGGTGGCATAAATTTAGAGTATTAATTTGATTACAAATATTCAGGGCTGGTCATGTTGATCTTATACAAATGGTCATGCACAGTTTTTCTGTGGTTAAGTTTTTTTAAGTGCATTGATGTGCAATTTTCAGGTGTGTCCACAAAGGGGAGTGTTTGAGTGGAGCTATGATGCTTAAATAATGGGACAGATGTATTGTTCTTTGTTTTTAGTTTGCTTTCTGAAGAAGTTGGTGCAGAGCGCCGACGAAAAGCTTGGTTTTAAGCTTAATAAAATTCCTGTTTGGTATTTTTGTTTATTGGCGTTCTTTACAGACATTTTTTGGATTATTAGGAGTCCTGAATATCGCCTCACAGCAAGAGGTTCTCCGGTTCAATCCCCGGCTGGGGTGCCTTCTGTGCGGAGTCTGCATGTCCTCCCTGTGGTCGCGTGGGTTTCCTCCGGGTGCTCCGGTTTCCTCCCACATCCCAAAGACATGCTGCAGGTGGATTGGACACTCTAAATTGTCCCTAGGTGTGCATGTGAGTGTGCCTTCTGTTGAAGGCTGGGCGCCGGGCTGGCAACTCGACACTGTAAAACTCCACTGCCAATCAATGTGCGGGCAAGGTGATCCGCTGTGGCGACCCCTAACCGGGAAAAAGCCGAAAGAAGAAGAAGAAGATTAGGAGTCCTGAATATAACCTCTGGATTACTAGGAGCTTTTTAGAGGTGCAGCGACCTGCAACGGTGGTATTTATCAGTTTGTGGTTTTGTTTTTGAGTCATGCAGAAAGTCTTTATTTTTTATTTATTTATTTTACATTTGTTGACCGGGATAGTCTGACTGGATGCATGTCCATTTTCAGCGGAGGCCCGGGGAGAAAAGCTCCAAGGGTAAGCAGATACAGCATTACATAATACCAGCATTACATATTACAAACAGACTATTTACAGAGATTACGTAAGTAAGCAAGTTAAACAAGTTCCACAGGTTACAGTTAATCCTGAGCGCAAGTCAGGATTAAATTAAATTACACAGTAAACTGGTTAGCAGATTTTTACACATTCTAGAGAGAGTTAGCCAGGCTTGATACATTGACATAGCAGTTAAGTGACAAATGTTGTTTGAGTCTAGTTTTAAATTGACCTAAGGTGGAAAGTAAGGTAATATCAGCTGGAAGAGAGTTCCAGGATCTACTTACAGAGTTTGCAAAGAGAGAATCACCGGCTGTGTTATTAATTTTGCTAGTCTGAATTAGTAGTTTGTTAGAGGATCGAAGCGGTCTAGGATTGTTATAGGGGGTGATAATATTTTTAAGTGCAGGAGTATTGTCCGGATTATAGAGGATTTTATAGGCCATAATCAGTTGGTTATACTGGATTAGCCTGGGTAGTTCAAGCCACCCAAGCTGATTTAGATTGATGCAATGATGTGTCCTAAAAGGCAGCCCAGTGGCAAACCTGGCAATGTGGTTGTAACAAATTCAGAGTTTGTTAAGGACAGTCTTGTTTAAATTCGAGAATAGAGGGGATGCATACAGAAGGGTTGAAAGAAGGTGAGAGCGAGCTATGGCAATTTTAGCTGGAGGGGTTAGGAAGGCTTTTATTCTGTAAAGTGACCCTAGTTTTTTATTGATGGTTTTGATAGTTTGGTTAATATGTTGGTCAAATTTTAGATTATTGTCTATGATGACACCTAATAGTTTTGTAGAGGGGTCAGGGGAGATTATTGTGCCATCATTTGATTTTATGGTAAAGGTGAAAGCGTTAGACCTACGTGTTGGTGAAAATAACAGCATTTTAGTTTTTTTGGGATTTAGGATCAGATGATGTTCAGAAAGCCAGTTTTCTATTGTATTAAAGGTGGTCTGGGTAGCTGACCATAACTCTACTGGAGATGTGGCTGAGCAAATCAGAGTAGAGTCATCAGCATATTGGATACAGCTGACTTTTGGGATGACAGTATAAAGGTCGTTAATGAAGATGGAGAACAGTAAAGGCCCTAGTATAGAGCCTTGTGGTACTCCAAGGGTGTTAGGTAGAAGGTTAGAGAGTTTGTTCTGCCAGAGGACAGCCTGCTGTCGACCATTTAGGTAGGATTGAAACCACTGAAGGGCTCAAGTATCTAGACAGAATGTTTGCAGGGTGTGGATTAAAAGTTAGTGATCAACCATATCGAATGCCTTGGAAAGATCCAAGAAGAGGGCTGAGGATATATAATTATTGTTGCGATTATGGTTTATGGTGTTGGGAAAGGCTAGGAGGGCTGAAGTAGTGCTGTGATGAGGACGGAAGCCATGCTGAGTGTCTGCCATAAGGTGATTCTGGATTAGGTGGTGCATGAGTTGTCTATGAATACATTTTTCCATAATCTTTGCAAGTGGAGAGAGTATAGCTATTGGCCTATAATTGGAGAATTCAGTAGAGCTGCCTCCTTTGTGAAGTGGGATTACATAGGATATTTTCCAGATGGTGGGAATTTTAGCTTCTACTATGGTTCGATTGATTAGTATTGAGACGGGGTAAGCAATAGCATCAGCTGATTTTTGTAGGTATTCGGCAGGGAGTTGATCAGCAGAAAGTGTAGTGGGTTTTAATTTTTTGATCAAGGTACGGATAAGTGAAGTGGCGACTGGTTGGAAGCTGAATGCGAGTAGGTTTCTAGGGGTGATACTTTCAGGACCAGGGGAGCTAGGAGGTAGTTGGCTAGCTAGGGCTTGAATTGTCTCAGTAAAGAATCAGTTAAAACTGTCAGAAACATCTTCAGGGGTTTTATTAATAGTAGCAGCAGGGATTGGGGTTGAGGTTTATCCAGGATGTAGTAGATTATTTAAACCTGCCCAAAACTTCTGAGAGTTATTTTGATTTACTGTCTGTAAATTACAGTAGTACTGTTTTTTGTCTTGTAAAATTGATTTTTTGGTTTCGTTCCTGGATTGCCTGTATTTAATGTGATCTTGAGGGTCTTTAGAAGAACATCATAAAGCCCATGCTTTGTTTCTAAGGGTAATTTTGAGTTTAGACTCTTTAGAAAGCCATGGTGCAGTTTTTGACTTGGTTCTCTTTGAACGAACAGGTGCATGCAAATCAAGGATCTCAAGGAATTTGTTGTTAAAGTATGCTACTGCTTCCTCTAAGGGGAGGTGTTTTAGAATAGACCAATTACATGAGTTTAGTTCTTGTTGGAATTTGGCAGGGTCAAAGTTTTATTGTTTCTAACCTTTCTGAGTAAGGGTTGTTGGGAGTTAATGGTTTTGTGCTTAATTACATATGTGAGAAGGTGATCGCTTAGGCCATCAAGGAGGGTACCAGAGGTGTACAGTTGGGGGTGACTATGAGAACCCAGTCAAGTATACTTTCCTTTTGGTTGAGTTTACCTATCCTGGTAGGGGTGGATATAATTTGTGTAAATGCATGCAGGTTAATATGGGTGGGTGGGGATTCTGAGGAACAGATGCCCCAGTCTATGTTAAATTCTCCAAGTAGTAGGGTTTCTTGGGGGTAGTGACATGATAGCCAGTGCAGGATATCTTCAAATGTAGATATATTGTTACCCAGGGGAATGTAAATACAGATGATATTAATGCATTTATTTTTATTAAGTTGCAATTTGGTGGTAAGAATCTCTGAGTTATTAATCTGAGGTGGTTGTATAACATTTATGGTGACATTCAACTCAGATTTATAGAGTACAGCTACCCCACTCCCCTTCCTCGAAGCACGATCCAGCCTGTGTATGTTGTACCTAGGTGGTAACACTTCATTGTCTTTAGTGTTAGGTTTTAACCAGGATTCAGATAAACAGAGAATCTCAGGGGAGTGGACATCCAGAAGTGCATGCAATTCATGTACCTTGTTATTAATGCTTCTAATATTGAGATGACAGGCTAGGAGAGAGTTAGTTGGCCTATTAATTGTAGGTTTGTAGCTTAGATTGCAAGTAAAGGGTTATGTGTATCTGAAGTGAGTGGGCCAGGGTTGGGGTGAATATCACCACCAAGTATTAGGTTGAGTCTATACTTGGTGATGAACTTCAGGAATTTGTTTATTAATTTGTGGTAGTGTTTGGATCTAGAGCTAATGTGCCTGGGGTTGAGATGTTGATAGACTGAACAAGATGTTGGATAGGATCTGGTACTGTAAGTATGTTTGAAGGTGGAAGGATTTAGAGCTGGGGTGATAGTATGGTCTTTTGGGACCTTAAATCCTGTGAGAAACTGGTTTTCATACAAGGTAAGGAGGTATGGTGTGCACAAGAGGGGTGGTAAAGAGGAGTATATCATTATCTAAGATTCAGCTAGTGAGTTAAGGAGCTGTTTTACTTGGTGATACAACACCAGAAGATAGAGTGGTGAGGTAAAGGTACTGGAAGGGGGATGGGAGAATGCCAGATGAAAGCTAATAGGTGCTATTAAAATGTAGGTAGACGAATGGGGGTGGGTGGAATTATCCCAGATGAAAGCAGATAGGACCTAGAAAGTGGGAGAGTGGCTATAGTATTACAAATTTAGAGGTACTGGGGGCGGGAGGAAATTGGGGTCAGGGAGGGGAGCGAAGAGAGCCCGAGCGAGGGCTTAACGAAGGGCTATTACAGTTTACAAGGTTTCCTAAGGTGTCCTAAAGCTATAAGGTAAGTATTATAGCTCTTATGTCTGTTGCTCAGCAGGATAAGCTTCAGCGTCTCCCAATGCTCTGAGGAGGCTACAGTAGGTAATGGAATGATATAGTTAATGTTACATGGTACAAATCAGTGCAAGTTCCTTACACCATCCTATGATCTGTACCACTGTATGGTGAAGCAGCAGTGTGAGACAAAAACTTCCTTCACCTACAATGCTGCATAGTACTAACTGACATAAAGAAATTAAACCAGCTTGAGCCATACAACAAGTGTACAGCACAGTGATAATGAAAACTTTACTATATCGTGTAGGTAATCTAAATTTATGCAGCCTCCCTTCTTCGGGAAGCTAGAGTACCCTGAGACTTCTGTGATATGCACACTATTACTACCTAGACACACACGCACACACACACACATATATATATATATATATATATATATATATATCTATATATATATATATATATATATATCTGTACATAAACATACACACACTTGTATATATATGTGTGTGTGTGTGTGTGTGTGTGTGTATGTATGTATATAAATATGGTATAATATGGTTTACCTACTACCCACTGATGCAATTTTTTAATTCATTGTCCATTGAAAACAGCGAACAAAAAACTTAAGACAAAAAAAAACTAAATTTTATATACCAGCTCCTCTCAACCCCTCTCAAATGTCCCTGATTTTGCAGAATACACACACACACACACACACACACACACACACACACACACACACACACACACACACACACACACACACACACACACACACACTCACTCACACATACTCCTCTCCAACACTTTACTCAACTCTTAAATGTGAACCGCACCCACAGACTCAAACAAACGTGTTTATTTCATCATGGTTTGGTGTTTTCTACATTTTAACAGCACTCTGGGACTATTTACAGGTTTTTAAATATTTTTATATATAATTTCTTAGTTTGACCACATGGGGTCTGGCATCTTGAAGTAATTCTAATTGTTTAGTCTGCCTCTAAGTATCCCAAAATGCAGTGCTCATCTGTAGAAATTTACATCACCTAGGCCTCTTTCTTCCTAAAGCTCCTGTCACTGCATTGATTTTACATGCATACATTACTATTTTCCAGTCAGTTAGTTTTAAGTAACATTGCATGTAATTCAATGACTACTTTAAACACAGTGCAAATGCCACACAACAGACTTCCAAAGTGCTTTTTACTGCTGCTTATTTTTAGAATGGCTAAACTGATTTTTTTTTTGTGAAGCCTGAATTGTACTACTTTGACTCATCTCCCATTCCTCTTCACACCTAACTTCCCTAGCTGTCAAATTGCTAAGGGTCATTTTAGCTATTACCTGCTGTGATTGGCAGCTCACAGCAGGAGACTTTACTCATGTACTGTTTCCTTGTTCTAGCCTTTACTTTGTGTATGGGTAGGGGTAGGACCAGGGAACTGTGACATCACAGCATGGGTGGGTTTTTAGGACAGTCAGTGCTGATGTCAGTTCGGGGAGGCAACTGGCCAAAAAACTACCTGTACTCAGTAGGCTTGATGACATCAATGAATTGGATACTGCAGCAAGGGGGGGGGGGGTAAAACATTTTTGAAAGTGAAACCACCACAGTATAGTAAGGTACTGTTTTAGTGGAGAGAAACAACCAATTTAAAATATTTTAAATGCTGTGTTGTTGCTTATTCATAGCAGGGACTAAAATAGGGAGAAAAAAGGCAGAGAAGCTGAGCACTTAATAACAGAATCCTGTTGTTGTTCTTTAAAGTTCTTTCATACTGTATGTGGCCAGCAGTTTGGAATTCCACACCCTCAGATGTGAGATGCCTTCTTTCAGTTCCATTCTTTCAAATGCTGTTGCTTAATCATTTTTAGAACAGTGTCCAGTATAAGCATTTCAGGAATGTCTAGCAGGTCCTATTGTTGGTTCTGCCATACCAAGTTTATGGTAAACATACATCTACTCCTCTTCAACACTTTACTCAACTCTTAAATACTTCCTACATCCTTAATTTTAATGTTTTGTGACATAAGTTTCTATTGCTGCTTTTGGCCTGGGTCAGGGCTGAAAAGGATCCTGGGACCAACCCAGTTATTTTGTGCAAAATTGAAATAAGGAAACTGCATGACAGAACAGAGGCAAGTTCTTGAAGAAGGTGAGGGTGACGGTATGAAAGTAAATAGAAAGCGTAAAGGGAGCACCAGGCTGTGGAAAGTCTGTTATAGAGAGACTAGCAGTGCATAGGAACAGCATGGAGCACTCTGGGTAAGAAGCTGAAGAAGCCGTGAGTGTACTACACTACATATGGAAATCTGAGTTTGTATGTCAATATCTGCTCTGCACTACCCCTTCCATTATCAGCACATTTCTACTTCCAAAGTCAGATTCTCAGCATAACTCACTACTAGGCAGGGTTCTACATTTTAACTGCTGGAATATTTTCAGAGTGAAGCTGGCAAGAAACTTGAGGATTCAGTCACATGTCAGCAGACAGGAAGTTGCTGCAATAAACTGTGTCACTAAGGCCTGACAGCAATTATTTATGACTTTCTCCTGTGCTTCCAAATGACACCATTGCTCTGTTTTTCTTAGAACTCAATGCCAAGTTATTCTTAGCCACACCGACTTGTGTTTGTGTGTGTGCGTGTGTATGTATATGTACTTACCAGCTTATTTTTGCTCTCAACTACTTTGCTCAAGAATCAGGGAGGAGAACAAAATATAAAAATCAAAGACACCAATCAATCACCTAAAAAATGAATAGAACAGGCCTTGAATTAACATGCATTTTATGAAAAATAAAAAGTGTGAGACTCTAATGTCTGGCATTATTCATTGTAATTCCCATTAATTTACAACAAAATCAAAAATGTTACAAGGAGCTTTGCAAAAATATGAGACAAAGCCAATGGTATTCTACAAAATCAGGGACATTTGAGAGGGGTTGAGAGGAGCTGGTATATAAAATTTATTTTTTTTTTTGTCTTAAGTTTTTTTGTTTGCTGTTTTCAATGGACAATGAATTAAAAAAATTGCATCAGTTGGTAGTAGGTAAACCATATTATACCATATTTATATACATACACACGCACACATACACACACACACACACACACACACACACACACACACACACACACACACACACACACACACACACACATACAAGTGTGTGTATGTTTATGTACACACACACACACATACACACACACATATATATATATATATATATATATATGTGTGTGTGTGTGTGTGTGTGTGTGTGTGTGTGTGTGTGTGTGTGTGTGTGTGTGTGTGTGTGTGTGTGTGTGTGTGTGTGTGTGTGTCTAGGTAGTAATAGTGTGCATATCACAGAAGTCTCAGGGTACTCTAGCTTCCCGAAGAAGGGAGCTTGCATAAATCTAGATTACCTACATGATGTAGTAAAGTTTTCATTATCACTGTGCTATACACTTGTTGTATGGCTCAAGCTGGTTTAATTTCTTTATGTCAGTTAGTACTATGCAGCATTGTAGCTGAAGGAAGTTTTTGTCTCACATTGCTGCTTCACCATACAGTGGTACAGATCACAGAATGGTGTAAGGAACTTGCACTGATTTATACCATGTAACATTAATTCATTCATTCCATTACCTACTGTAGCCTCCTCAGAGCATTGGGAGACGCAGAAGCTTATCCTGCTGAGCAACAGACATAAGTCAAAAAAGTTGTCCTTGAAAGCATGACAATCTATTGCCAGGTGTACACACACACACACACACACACACACACACACACACACACACACACACACACACACACACACACACACACACACACACACACACACAAAACACACACACACAGAACACAAACAATTAAAGGCATTTTGTGTAATTGCCGGTTCATTTACTGGTGTATATTTTGAGATGTAAGAGGAAGATATCCGTAAATACACATTTGGACACAGGGAGAACATGCAAACTCTGTTCTGGGACTACAGGAGACATGTCATCCAGGAACTGGACCAGCGGGCTAAACTCTATCAGACAGCACTATGAACAACTGCACCACTGGTCTCTTCCACCAGATTTTTTAAAATAAGTCTCACAAAATATAATGTCAGCTTATTGATCAGATATTGATTGTAGTCATGACAACCACAAATCTGTAAACTACTGAAATTTGGACAGTTCACATTCACAGAGAGCAGGGCAGTTCTTAGGTCTCCATTCTAGATGTTCATCATGTTTCACTGTTGCAGTCATCACTGTGGGGTTCTTCCTGCCGAAGGCAGTCCTCGGTTGGCCAGAATCCCAAAGTCTGGGTCCGGCGTCGGCTGTTCAGTCATGCTCCCTGATGTCAGAGCACTAGGAGTACAAAGCTGCCAGCCGATGCCATGTTCTCCAGTCTTTCTTGCCGTGCGGTGAAAGCAGTTCGCAAGTGCCGGTCGGCTGACTCCTGATATTTTTTCGTGCTTCAGTCCGAAGACTTACTTCTTCTTCTCAAAGCTAAGTACCCCGTTGAAACTTTTTCTTGCTCCAGTCCGATGTCAGAAAAAGTTAATAATTGCATTTCTTGTGGGAAGCAAATACCACATAAGGATTTCCATTCTTACTGTATTCCTTGTTTAGGCCCTGACCACGACGTAGCTAGTTGTCAGTTTTGTGCTAGATTTAACCAACTTATGATTAAGTGGAGGTACGATTTTGCTTTTCACTACTTTGGCAGGCGATTTAATTATAAAATGTCGTCGGACACGCTTCCGACTACCGGAGTTCACAAACGACGCAAGGATAAGGACAGGCCTCCGAGGTCCAAATCAGACAACATTTTACAAGCAGAGCCAGCTACAGGTTCAGCTGTCATCAGTGAGGCACTTTCGCAGCCCCTGTTGTCGGCCATTTCAGAACCGATTGCCAAAACGGACTCCCACGAGGAACCAACTAGGCCTTAGAGTACTCCAGCTGCAGGACCTTCGGGCAATGCTCCCTTGGATGGGTCCGGAGCTGCTGTGCAGGTACCGGCTTCCAAGGGGGTTTTCAGGCCTACACAACTTCTGATAAAGGCAAAGCCAAAGACAAAGGCAAAGACTCCTTCTAAATCTAAGACACCAGCCCAGACCTCTTCTGATCCGGGACCCAAATCTCAGAACCAGCTACTTAAAATGAAGGAGGACTTACTAACCATGATTAGGGGTTCACATCCCCCTCCAGACAAAAGGCCAAGGCAAGAATTGGATTATGAATCTTCTGATCAGGCATCTATTTCTTCAGTGTCTTCCTCTGAACAGGAATATACTTTCCCTCCTTATGAGGATTCTGATGCTGAGCAATCCATTCCATTAGCTTCTCCCCCTGAGGATTTTTCTTTATGGGAAACTTTACATGACATGAGGGAACATTTTCACTGGGAAGGACAGGAGTACTCGGAATCTAAGAGAAGACTTAAGGGATTTCCTTCTTCTTCCCCAACATAGACCCCTGGCTATTCCCCCTATTTTGTATATTGTGGATGATGCCTTTTCTGAGGCTAATTTAACTCCTGACTCCTTTCCTCCAGCCCCTGCTAAGCCCGACAGATATTACAGGGTCCCTGACTCACACCAGTTCCTTTACAAAAATCCTACTGCTCACCCAGAAACCATTTCTCAGGGTCCTAAGGGGGTTAAGGCCACCTCTGCTAAAAACCCTATTCTGACAGATAAGGATTCTAGAGCTTTGGAGAGATGGGGCAAAAAAGTGTACACTTCTGCTACTTTATCTATTAGGGCTTTAAATTGTCAATTTCATATGCTAAAATATCAGCAATTTCTACTGTCTGTTATGAAACAAAATCTAGGTACCATTTCTGCATGTGCAGATAATAAGGAAGTACACGATTTGATGCATGCTACTGAACAAGTGGGGAAGCATAGTTTACACTGTGGTTTTGATGCCTTGGGGGCTTCATGCAGGGTTGGCTGCCACTGGCACAGTCATTAGAAGGCATGCTTGGTTAACGGAACAAAACTTGCCTGATCAAGTTAAAGCAAAGTTACTGGATGCTCCTGTTCAGCATAATGTTTTGTTTGGCTCTAAGGCTGAAGAGGTGATAAAGAAAATGGAGGATAAGGCAAAATCCATGCAAACGGTTAAGGATTTCTTACAAGTTCAGCCCCCAACATTTAGCAGAAATTGGCCAACTAAAAATTGGTCCTTTCCCAGCTCGGACAGGCCTCAGAGGGGTAGATATAGGTGCTCCAGAGGGATTGCCCAAGCACAGACCTCTTACAGACCTAGACAGTGGAGTGCTTCCACCCCCAGGGGTGGAGAGGACAGACCTCAATCTTATAGAAAACAGGCTCAATGACTCCCCCTGCATGGCTCCAGGAACTTCTCTCCTGGAAGCCCCTATAGGAGGAAAACTCTCTCTTTTTCAACAAAATTGGACTTACATAACCCAAGACAAGTGGGTTCTGGATGTAGTTTCAAGAGGTTGCAAATTCCACTTTCATACCTTGCCAAGACCAAACGGATGGCCAGACCTACCAAAACACCAATGGGCAGAGGCATTAAACCAGGTGGGATCCCTCATGGCTATGAGGGCCATAGAACTGGTTCCACAATCAGAGACGGGGCAAGGCTTTTACTCAAGGCTCTTCCTAGTTCCCAGAAAGCAAAATTCATGGAGACCCATCCTGGATCTCTCAGTCTTAAACACATTCCTGGAGATACCAAAGTTCAAGATGCTTACTCTGCAGCAGCTCCTGCCAATGTTGAGCAAAAATGCATGGATGGTGACATTGGATTTAAAGGAGGCTTACCTACATATCCCTATCAGACAGGAGTGCAGAAAATACCTCAGGTTCAAGGCCGGCTCGAAACATTACCAATTCTCTGCGCTGCCCTTTGGCTTGTCTACTGCGCCCAGGGTCTTTACCAAGTGCCTGGCACCAGTAGTGGCTTATTGCAGACTCAAGGGAATTCAAATTTACCCTTATCTGGACGACTGCCTTATTCAAGTAGACAGCAAGGATGTCTTACTCCAGCACCTGGAATTTGTTCAAAATCTACTCAAGTACCTGGGATTCACTGTGAACATAAAAAAGTCAAATTTGACACCCACACAACAGGTAACTTTTCTGGGTGCTCTTCTAAACACAACAACCCAGATGGCATTCCTGACATCCGAAAAACAACTGCAGCTGGCTTCAACTTTCAAAACCTTGGTGTCAATAACTCAGCTAACTGCAAGGAAATTCCTGCAGGCTTTGGGTTACATGGCCTCCTGTATCCTTCTCATACCAAATGCAAGACTACATATGAGAAAAATACAATGGTACCTAAAAAGTGTATGGTCTCAGCATTGCCACAGTCTAGACACACAGATTGCTGTCTTGCCTTGCCTACAAAAGGAATTCCATTGGTGGACCATGGCATGTCTTCACAACAAAGGGAAAGCCTTCAGTCTGCCTCCAGCCAGCCAAGTGTTAACCACGGACGCCTCGGATTACGCATGGGGAGCCCATTTACAGGGAAAAGGTCTGCAAGGTTTTTGGACAGAGGATCAGAAGCACCTACATATCAATTTAAAAGAGATGTTAGCTGTACAGAATGCCCTCTTGGCTTTCAGGGATTTTCTACAACCAGGACAACTACTGATACGGACAGACAACACCACAGTTATGTGGTACATAAACAAGCAAGGGGGTTCACACTCCTACCCCCTTTGCAGACTAGCCATGACTCTATGGAACACAGCTCTAGCTTGCAAAGTGAATCTACAAGCTCAGTTCCTGCCAGGGAAACAAAATATTCTGGCAGACAGCCTGAGCAGGAACCTGTCAGACCCACACGAGTGGATGCTAGACACCCAAATATTCAAGATGATTACAGAAGCCTGGGGCTGCCCAGACATAGATCTATTTGCATCCCCCCTCAACCACCAGTTACAGATTTTTTGCACAAGGACATTTCACAAGCTAGCATGGAAAGTGGATGCACTTTCATTCAGTTGGAGAAACCTCTCTGGGTATGCCTTTCCGCCACTACCTCTTCTTTCACGGGTGTTACTAAAGATCAAGCAGGACAAGCCCAAGATGATGATTTTACTGGCCCCAAATTGTCCTCGTCAGTTTTGGTACTCAACACTGATGAATCTATCCCAGGAGCCTCCTTGGATTCTACCTCAGATTCCAAATCTTTTGTCCCAACACCAGGGCCAGGTTCTGCACTCTCATGTCAAAACTCTCAGCCTGGCAGCCTGGCAAATTCAGGGTCTATGATTAATCCTTTCCTTCCCAAACAGGTCATGGATGTCATCTTAGAAGCCAGACGGCCTAGCACTAGAAAATCTTATGCAGGTAAATGGAAGAGATTTTGCACCTGGATGCATGCTCAGAATTCGGATCCTCTCATTCCTAATATCCCATTGATTTTACATTACCTGACAGACATGCTACATAAGGATTTACCCTTCTCCTCCATAAAAATACATGCCTCAGCTATCTCTGCAGATTACAATACAGACCCTCCAATCTTTTCGCATCCACTTCTGAAACAATATCTCAGAGGAGCAAAGAATTTAAGGCCCCCTAGGACACCCCCCATACCTGCCTGGGACCTCAACTATGTTCTGGAAAAACTCACTCTGCCTCCTTTTGAGCCTGCTGCCACATCTGATATTAAGTATTTATCATGGAAGACAGCTATCCTACTGGCTTTGACTTCAGCCAGGAGAGTCTCGGAGTTACAAGCACTCATGGCTGTGGAACCTTATATTATTTTTCACCAAGATAGGGTGTCTTTAAGGACTAATCCTACTTTCATGTCTAAAGTGGTTTCCAAAGTGGCTTTAAATCAAACTATTCACCTGCCAACTTTTTTCAATAATCCACAAAATAAGGGGGAAAGGATCTTGCATTCCTTGGATGTACACAGACAACTTCGTTTTTACTTGGACAGAACCAAGGATATCAGGAAAACAGAGCAACTGTTTGTTTCTTATGCAACAAATTCCCAAGGCAAAGCTATTTCAAAACAGACCATTTCGAAATGGATTGCTCATGGAATCAGATTTTGTTACTCTCATCATGGAAAGCAAATCCCAGGAAAAATTAGGACTCACTCTACCAGAGCTGCTGCTACTTCAGCTGCCTTTCTCAGAGGAGTACCTACCAAGGATATTTTGGAAGCTGCAACTTGGAGTTCAGTGCATACTTTCTCTAAGCACTATAATCTCCCTCTTTACTCTAAGTCTAGGGCAGGCTTTGCTTCTGCAGTCTTGCAGGGCCTTCTAGCTGCCCCTTCTACTCTATAACCACCACCCTTTATCTCAGCTTTGGGATTCAACCCTTCAGTGATGATTGCAACAGTGAAACACAATGAACATAGTACAGTTGTGTACACTTACCATAAATGTAGATGTTTGAGTGTCTTCACTGTTGCAGTCTGGGTTACCCTCCCCCCTGCCCCCTCTTATACTTTCATTAGTGTGGTTTCCTACTTCACCCTTCTTCTGAGGTGTATTTGCTACAGGGTATGGGGTTTGTTGTATGTTATATTTTTGTTTTACTATTAGCCTTCACTTTTGGGCACCTGACATCTGGGGCAAGAAAAACTGGAGAACATGGCATCGGCTGGCAGCTTTGTACTCCTAGCGCTCTGACATCAGGGAGCATGACTGAACAGCCGACGCCAGACCCAGACTTTGGGATTCTGGCCGACCGAGGACTGCCTGCCAGCAGGAAGAACCCCACAGTGATGACTGCAACAGTGAAGACACTCGAACATCTACATTTATGGTAAGTGTACACAACTGTACTTTTGTTTAACACCTGACTGTTAATATCTGCATAATACGTCAAAAGAACACTTAGCATAAATTTAAACAGGAGGTTTCTGTCTGCTTGTTTGTGTGCAGTTGAATGCAAGTGGGGTCTCTAGTTGTGCTTCTTTAAATTATATGCATTAGAATTAGTACTAGACTACACGAGCACTAATATAAGATGGCATTTTGTGTGTGTGTGTGTGTGTGTGTGTGTGTGTGTGTGTGTGTGTGTGTGTGTGTGTGTGTGTGTGTGTGTGAGAGACCAAGGCTGATAACTGACGTGAAAGTATTTCTGGTTATTTATGCTAAATGGGAGTGTGATTATCATCCTAATAAAAAGCTTTGAGCAGCATTCATTTGAAGAGACTTCACAACATTGCAAATTCAGTTTTGAAATCTGGACTGCTGCTAGAACTGTTGCATGAGGCACCGAGACACTGAAATTTGTTATATTTAGTACCAAGTGTTTTGGGATGAGTAAAGTTTTATAGTGGGTTAAGGGTTATTTTGAAATATTGTTTATGATCTGCAGAATTGAACAGCTGAATAGACCTGCAGTGAACAGACACATTTTGGCAAAACGTCCCTACAGAATTTTAACTATACAAGTGCAACAGTGACTTAGACACAAAAAAAGAATGACAAACAATTTAAAAAGTGAATGTTAGGTGGTTTCATGTCTGCTCCCATATGTTTTGCCCCCTCCCATTTATTTTCTTTTAATGAACATCAGAGCACTCTATTCATCAAATTCTACACATTCTATTTTTTTCGTATAGAGTACAACCTAGGTCAACATACAACTTCCTTATGACACAATACTGCAATATTTGAACTAGCTTTTATCACACCTTTCTAACTAATCTCTATATCAGGTTGTGGTTTAACCCTGATTTTTGTTAGCACATTTGCAAAATTATTTCCTTAATTATATGTCTTGACCATATTTATTATACATACAACATAGTTATATTGACCATATTATGTTAGAATTATTGTGAAAACAAAAACTTTATAAAGAATATATTTCTTCAGGGCATTTTTTTGAGTAAGTAAATGAATGAATGAGCAAAGTAAATAAATGAAGAAATGCATCTTCCTAAGCTTTACCTGCCCTCCTGAACCCATGAATGATGAAGTTATGAATGAGGTCTGAAAAGGTCAGGTACAATGGGCAAACATATCATTTATAATAAGTAAGCATATCAGTCTGTATCATACCAGTGTCTTATCTGAGCTGCACAACTGACATTTAAACAGTTTTGTTAGAGATAACAACAATGATTTGTATGTGACCTAGAAACAAGACAGGCTGCTATGAATATTCTGCGTTATTTATTCACAAACTGTTTTTTTTCTTGCTATAAGTAAAAAGGTAAAAACTGGAAGAAATCTGTAAAAATGTAAACTGTAGAACTACATAGCTTCTTTTCCCCCTTCCATAACTCTTTTATTTGTGCAAATGTTTAGGCTATTTTAATCAGAGTTTGCTGAATTTATTCACAGACAGATTCTTAAGAAATCACAATTAACAAATAGCACAGCAGCATATTTAATTAGTTGTGTGATGCAAAAACGTGTTTATTTGCATTTGTTTACCGAGAAAGTCTGACTAGGCAAGAATCCCCTTTCAGTGTAGGTCTAGGGAGACATGCCCCAGAAAATCATGGAAACTGACAGGCAGAACAGCACAAATATTCAACACAAATAGGACATTACTGAAAAGTAACAGATTACAAAGACAAGAATAAATAAAAATGAAACAGATTACAAATAAAGATATGTAAGCAGAAATACATATACAAGCATTGCATCTAGCATATTACTGACAAGAGGCAACTGAAGGCAATCATCAGGTATTTGAAATAATATGGAGGAGTAATACAATTAAGCATTGGAAATATTACGGCAATGTAGGAATGAGACAGCTGGAGGTGATTGATGGTTAAATTACATGGTGAAACAGGAGGTATAGGGAGTAATTATAGAAGAATGGTGCAGATCCTTTAAGATGAGACCTATTCCAGAAAGAAAGCAGGAGATTAGATGGGATAAGTAATTGAGTTGTATAAAGTGGTGCCAGGCAACAGCAGGTAATAGTCCACAAACAAAACTCCAGTAGACGCACCAATGACTCCAGACCAAAGTTTATCCATATAGAGTTTGGCACTTTCGTTCCACATAGGAAATTCTTCAGAGTTCTGCAGATTTTTAGTTTTTATTTAATAGTAGGAAATAAATCATTGTCTATCAAATCTAGTTGCCTGATGATGGTAGTTAATACAGAGAATGTAATAAATGGGATAAAATTGTATTCTAGTTTCAGGATGTGTTAAGTGAAGGTTTTATTAATACCACTCTTAGCAGTGGCAGCTGGTGACTTCAAATCAAAGGGGAGTTGTAGGAGACAGTTGAATGGGTGGGGCCAATGGGAAGGGGTGTGACCAACCAGAAAGGGGTGGGGCTATGCTCAAAACCACAAAAACTGGGACTTTAATTAAATACGCTGCCCTGGGTGCCAAACCATCATTATGAGAGTCCAATCAAGACAAAATGAAATGTAGAAGAAAAAAATTCAATGCATTGGCTATATGACAGCTTACTTAATATCTAGATGGAAACAAAAAGGTTGTGAGTTATGAAAAAAATAAATTACTTTTTAAATACATTACTGGAATGCCAGTCAAAATAAAGTATAAAAAAAACAGCACTCAGCTCAAACCACTTCTCCTTGCACCGCAGTTCTAATTATAATTTATATTCAGCTTTATAAAAGTACCAAGTAACATGCTGAAAGTAGCAATCTCTGTGATACCCCCACTTGTAAAAATGTTTCTTATCCAAAAAAGACCTGCTGCCTGACAACTATCTATTTGTTTCATGGGGAAAACATGATAAAAGTAAAAATGAACAGCAAACAAGAAACAAGCTCAAGATAAATTGCTTAAAGGATTACTGCACAGGTTATGGACCACACATGATAGATTGGCATTCTGTTTAGTCTATGGGTAAAGCCTGCAAAGATGACTGCAAGTCTCCAACAAATGTAGTGAGCTTCTAAAAATACTGTACTCCTGTCCTTTATTACAAATACTGTCATATGCATGTCAATACTTAAGGCTTATACATTATATGGTTATTTAAATATTCTCTACATGGCAACAACAAAAAGGCTTTCAATTTTGGTAATTCTTTAACAGCATGCTTATTAAAGCTTACTTGCATCTTACAATCTCAGACAAGCTTACCTGATGGTTATTAAAGTATTGCTATTTAAACACAGAGCAACAGGGAGTGCAACAATATGCATTTTTTGAATAATAAGAAGCATAAATCAACAGTATAAAAGTATATCAGAAAACCAGAACATTCTGCAAAACCAAGGACAGTTGAAAAGCCACTGTAGTACTTGTGTCTACCTTTGATGGGGGAATACTCTGCACACTTACACTGCATAGCTGCCCCTTTCCTTGCTTGGACACATCCAGAGTCACTACATGGGAGAGTGGGTTGCAAAAAGCATGTCACAATTTGAAATGTCTCTGGCTGATAGTGATGGCCCTGACACATTTCTCATAATCTCAACCTCAGAGCAAGAAATCTGGACAAAGCCATAAATAGAAGTGGGACAAAGGCCCAAAAATAAGGACACATTTTAAATATTGCTCTTATAAACTGAGAAAGATAATAGAAGGTCTTGCATTAGTATGAATTTTCTGAAGAGTATGAAATCTAAAACTGAAATGTCTGTCATTATTTTCTAATGTTAATCTTTAATGATTTGCCACTAATTTGGCAGAAAAAGACAATTTTATGAAAAACAGACCAAAAATATGATGCAAAAATATAAAATAGCAACACAATACAACTGGGAACCTGTCAAAGAAGGGACTCTTTTTAAATATTAGTACTTTTAAGCTGAGCATCTGACAAAATAAGAGAATATACATGGATTTCTGAAATAAAAGTAATCTGTAACTCTGATCATTACAATTATTTATTAATTGTGAACCCTCCACATTTTCTTCCAAAATTGACATTTTGCGGAGGGTTTATTTGGGGGAAGAGCAACATTTTGAGCCAAAGTCGGGGACAGTTGAGAGGTTTGGATATACCTAATTTTATAAAGTGATTTATTTGTGAATACCTTTCAACATCTTAATGCAGGAAATCTGGACAAGGCCAAATATATTGGGGGAACCTACAGGCAGTACTAAAAGTAATGTAGAAACTTAGACAGTTGATAGAATAACAGGTCTTGCTTTAACATGCATTGTTCTGAAGGGTATGAAGTCTGAAACTCAATGGCTGTCATTATTTTGTGATGTCATTCCTAAATGAATTTCCAAAAAAACACAAATTTTATGAGGAACAAACCAAAAATAAGAAGCAAAAACCTATTCATTCTGTGAAAATCTGGACACTTGAGAGGTATAGTTCAGCAGGGGCTATCTTTGAGTTTGCCTCCCTTCCCCCTTCACAAAATCATGGTCAAATGGGGTCTCCCCCCTGCAGCCATTCCAATGTCCCATTACTTGGCTATTTCATCCCATTTACCATAAACACTGTAATGTGCATACTGCTTTACTTCAAGATGATTTGGATTTAATTTAAACGTTTTATTTTACATTTTACAGCACAGACACTAATAGACATCTGCTAAACAATGCAATGCAGTCTCACAGTGAAAATAGACTTAGCATTAAAACTTATCTGCTCTTGAAATTCACATTCATTGAAACAGCATTAAAACCCACATTCAAAGAAAATACATCTGGCCAGTGGCAGATAAAGATTAATTTTGGGCTGTTTGCAAATCATAGGCCCCTTGCACATGAACCATACATGTGCTCTTTGATACACCTTACTGACTGTATTAAATTATATTCCTTGTATAATACAGTAGAGTTGTTAGAGGGCGTTTTAAGTTTATTGTTTTGAACAATGAAACAAAATGCATATACCGTTAATGACAAAACTGCCCAATTCAGAACATTTCCATCATAAAAGTCTACTCAAATGTCTACAATCCACCAGTATCAGTAAATATGCACAATCTCTGTGGAAGTAAAAGTCATCTAAATAATTCCACATTAAAGAGATCTGTAACTAATGAAGAGGTTGCTGCTAGCAAACAACTTTATATTTCATTGTTTCATCTACAAATAAAGTGACTGTTGCCCTTGAGGAATAAATTGCCCATGTTACATAAAAAAATGATAAGCTAGTATTATTGCAATAGGGAATGGATGGCAAACTGATAACAGGTTGATAGTTATAAGGTATCTCTGCCAAAGAGGACATTCTCAGGACTGCAGCATCCATCCCCTCTAAAAGTACAACACAGTACAGTACAGTATCAGCAATGCATCTACATACTGTGGGAATAGAACCCACAGCCTTCTGCATCAAAAACAAGTACACTACCTGTTGTGCTATTAACAATGCAAGCCAACTCAGCATACGCAGCACTAAACTTCTCTTCCGCTGAAGATCTTAGCTCCTTGTAAAATCCACTTGACACTCAACTGTATCTCTCAACTTTGCAACACATGAGGACAAGAAATCTGGAAAAAGCCAAACATTTAATGGAGCGGGCAAAAGCCCCAAAACCAGGGACACATTTTAAACATTGATTGTATAACCTTGGAAAGTTGCTAGAATAAAATGCTGTGCTACTGCCATGCATTTTACTGCCAAGTCTTGAACACAGGACCCTGTGCACTACAGTCAGAGCAACATACCACTATGTCAAATAAGCTGAAAGATGGGAAGACTGAAACTTAAATGGCTATCATTTAGTGAATTCAGTTCTCACCATAGCTTTCAACCTCTTAGCACAAAACACCTGGACAAAGCCGATAATGGGGGAGTACAGCTCCCAAACATATTCATTGAATTCAGTTCTCACCATAGCTTTCAACCTCTTAGCACAAATAAACTGCACAAAGCCAACAATGGGGGAATATAGCCCCAAAAATAGGGACACATTTTAAATATTGATCTTATAAACTTAGAAAATTGCTAGAATAAAATGTTCTTGCTATCTGCACCCAAGGTTGAGGGTTTGAACCTGTTACTCTCTCTCTAGCCACCAGTTAAAGTTAACTCAGACATTTCTCTCACACACACACATACACACACACACACACACACACACACACACACACACACACACACACACACACACACACACACACACACACACACACATACCTTTTACTTGGAGATTGCTCCAAATAAACACACACATCTTGTACCTGGAAATTGCTCCAAATAAACACACACACCTTGTACCTAGAGATCACTCTAAATAATTCTTCGTAAGCTCCATTCAAGTTCCCCAAGCTCCATAATATGCCATCCATTTCTTGGAATGCTCCTATAATAAATGAATGGTTATTTAAGGCAGGTCAATCAGTTGTAAAGCACATTGGCAAATCTGAATATTTACAAAAGGCTGAGGTATATACTTTAAAGTCTTTCTTCAGCCAAAGGTCCTTCTTGACACAAGAGATTTATAAAATAGAGAAACATTGTTCGACTTAGGATATTACCAAGATAATTTGCATCTATGTCTAGATAAAGCTCAGATGATGTCTCACTTACTAGAATTCTTTGGGGATTCTCTAGAGGTTAGGATTTGGTAAACTCATCACAGCAGTCTGGGCTTGATTTCCACACAGGGAATTTCAGTGGATGTTAGTATTAATGCTTTAACAGGTAGCACACTTATCCTTGATGCTGGAAGATCAGAAGGCTGTGGGCTGTATTCCCACACAAGCCACTTGGATTCACTTACATTCACAAGCAAAAAAATTCACACAACACATATACTCAAGAAAAAATATGCTCAGATTTTACAGCCCAAAGATGATAGGTCCTGCAACAATTGCGATGATGGGTAACCAGTATGTTACTCAGTGCAAGACAAGGTGTGGGACATTTTCAAGGGCATTTTCACCAGGGTGGGGGATCATAACTCAGAAGCAGCTCACAGAGGCAGAGGAGTTTCTTTTGTCCCTCTCTGGGGAGGAAGAGTGGAACTTCACAATTTGGGAGGTGCATGGGCACATTTTATAAAATACCCTCTGTGGCAATTCAGGGAGTAGAAGCCCTTTTTGTTGATAAATCTCAGTTAAGGTGAACCAGGTGAAGCCTTGATGGAAATGCGTGTACTCTATGACTCCCAGGACTTCAGAAAAATTGGACATATTCTAAGAAGCCTACACAGTGGTGGTTTTCTCCTCGTTTGTTTTGGGGAACCAGATCCACTCCTCCAATTGTTGCAGCATGATATCAATGAACTTCTATAGGATATATGAAGCTGATGTCTGTCATATCTCTAATGTGTCCCCTGAAGGTCACTGGAAGGTTCCTTAACCAAGATGGTTAACATCACATATGCCTTTGTGTTACCTGAGATGGGCAATCCATGCATTCCCCTCTATTTTTCTTGTGAGTGACAAAGTTTGACAGGGTCCACACAGCGGCAGTCCACCATTCACTGGTCTGTGAGCTGGTGATATGTAAGGCACTGACAGTACTTTCTGTAGTGACACAGATGGCCACAGCATGCCATGTCACAGGCACAGGGTCAGACAGTGGCCACTAATACATGCTGTTCTTCTATTGTTGCTGTCAGCCTTAGCAACTTCACTTGCCTGTTCACCATAAATCTCCATTGTTTAGCTTATGTTTGTTCCATGAGACAGTGTACCTATTTTATGCTTTTTGACTCAGCTTTCCATGTTTGTTGTCATCATTTGCATAATTTGTGTGCCTTTTTTGTGTGGGGTTCCTTTTTAAATATCATGATACAATAATTTGCACTTGCTACACGTCATGTTATTTTACCCTTTCATGACTGCACTACCCTTGTTTCTGAATCACCCACAAACTGAATTTTGCCATCATCACCTGACTAAATTTGTACTGCATATTCTGCTAAAATTCTGTGAATCCTCACCAAAGTGATAAGTTTATTCCTAATGCATTACAGCAAAATGTAGATGCACGCAAACGCTTTAATTGTGTGACTGTATTACACCAGCATACACTACTTTGTACAATTCAGTGCATTTTAAACATAAAAATATAATTAACAGAGTACTATACTGTTATATTTATAAGATGCATATTGAAAGTTCTTGTGAACATTACTAATAAGTAAATTTACAGCAATACAGTGATAAACATCTATAATTTAGAATACATATTAGTATACATTGTCCTTGTTAATTATCCTGAAAACTATATATATGTATACACACACACACACACACACACACACACACACACACACACACACACACACACACACGCACACATGCACACACACGCACACACACACACACACACACACACACACACACACACACACACACACACACACACACACACACACACACACACACACACACACACACACACACACACACACACACACACACACACACACACACACACACACACACACACACACACACACACACACAGACACCTTGTAACTGGAGATCGCTCCAAGTAATTCTTCATAAACTCCATTCAAGTTTCCCAAGCTCCATAATATGCCATCCATTTTTTGGAATGCTCCAAATAATCCTCCATAAGCTCCGTTTTTTTGGAATGCTCCATTCAAAGCAGCTGCCAGTTCCCCAAGCTCCATTCAAAGTCATTTCCCCTCAATAAGCCATCCGTTTCTCAGCACCAGAATGCCAAATATGAATGCGTGCACAGCACTCCGTTCTGAGCATGCACAGACAGACTGCAGACCTTGCAGTCTGATCCCCTTCCAGTCTATGTGGTTGTAACTGCATAGACTTCTGGGGCATCTGTAGACTGCTGCCTTCTTCTGAATCCGGACTGGTTAAACAGCAGTCCGGATTTGAGTTTTCCATGGATGCATGCGTGAGTTCTGGGATTTTTTTTATTTTGTTTTTCTTTTTGTACAGCCGGGGGGGGGGGGGGCTACAGTGCTGCAGCGCAATAGCACTGGCCGCCACTGTCTATTAGTACCTCTACAAAGAGGCCAGTCACAAGCGGAGTCCCTCAGGGATTGGTCTTTGGACCACTCCTTTTTGGTATTTACTTCCCTGAAGTCAAGGGCAGTGTCAATGGTCTCTGGCTGACTAAATTTGCAGATCACTGCAAATTAGGAGCTGTCATTGAATCCCACACTGACACACATGTTCTCCAGGAAAGGTTGACAAAATGACTGGTGTCAGAGCCATGGACTAAAATTAAATGCCAAAAAATGCATAATAGAATGTTTTGGGAAGTCATCCACCCCTGGTATCTCTCACACTGACAACACACTCCTTAGAGTTGACCCAGTAGTCAGGGATTAGGAACAGACATAGACATAAAATCTAGCCTTTGACCATCATGTGTCTACAGTAGTGAGGAAATACTTCTGTGTTATGCAATGTATAAACAAAGGTATGGAATCTAGGTCCATAGAAATCATTTTTCCACTGCATTCGACCTTCATCAGACCTATCATTGAGTGCAATGCCCCCTTTGGTATGTACCTAACCAAGCATATCCAGCAATTGGAATGTCCACAGCAGTTTCTCACTGAAAGAATACAGGGCATAAGTAAAATGTCCTATGCAAACCACCTTAAGGCCCTATCCCTACATTCTGTCTCCTACAGGCTGTTGAGGGGATAGCTATGCCTGGCATACAGGGCATGGTCAGGCCCCCCTCTGATGGACCTTCTGCATATCTGCAAAACAAATAGCACCAGAATTACCCATTCTAAACACTTAAGTGATATAAATAGGACCTGCTGGAGAGACAGGTATGTATCACAGAGACTACCCCATATCTGGAACAGGCTCCCCATCCATGTGAAACAGAGTTCCTCCCTAACCTAATTCAAGTGCAACTTGGACAACTGGATGGGGAACAGGAAATTCATCCCTGATTTGGCACCTATGTCTCTAATGGACACAGGCAACCTGCAAATGGTTCATCTCCCAGGCCCCTGCTGTAAATGTTTCATCTCCCAAGCCCCTTGTTACACTACCAAGGTTATCAGAACTTATCAGTGATTGGGATGCATGGCTAGGCTTAAAAAGGGCCTTATGGACATTAGCCTAATAAACATCTATGAGCTATGAACCTATGAACCAGGTATTTGTCAGAAGAATGAAGGTTGCATGAAGGACAGCACCCATGAAGTAGGGAGGTGGGAGAGGGGGCAAGAATTTGGGAGATGTAAGATTTTATGTGCTGTTTTTAACTGGTTATGTTTAAGGAAGTTTGGGAAATAAGACAATTCAGTTTTCTGAAAGCAGTGTGTATTGGTGAATTCTGGTAGATATGTTTATAGCAAGTTTTGCTCTTTTGTTATACAATTGTTCCAGTTTTGTGAGTTGGGTTTGTTGCAAGTTGGTGAAGATTAAGGAGGAGTAGTTCAGGCAGGGAGGAAATAAGCCATAGCAGAAGACTGCATAGTCAAAAAACTAGTTTTTGGTTTTATGTAATAGGTCTAAATTTTTTGTTAGTTGTTGGGTATGTATATCAAATTTTAAATGCTCATCAGTAGTTATTCCAAGTTACTTGGTAATATTAAACTAGATCAATTGTGGTGCACTTGGATGGCTTGAGTGAGAAAAGGTTTTGCAAGAGCAGAATGTGCTTTGTAATGAAATAGCATGAGTTTGCCTTTTTAGGGTTGAGAACAAGGTTTATATTTGTGTACCAAGTCTCAACAGCTGAAAAGGCAAGGTGTGCGACCTTTTGAAGTTCAGAGATAGAGGGAGCAGAGGAGATAATCGTAGAATCATTGACATATTGGATATGTGAGGAATGACTTTGTGCATAAGCTAAGTCATTGATGAAAATGTTGCAGAAAAGTGGGCCAAAAATAGATATGTATGGGACACCTACTGGCATGGGAAGGATGTGGAGGAAGTTTGTTGCCATATTATTCTTGAGTTCCTTGGTGAAAGTAGGATTCAAACAATTGAACGGCTTTAGTTGAGAGACCTATTTGAAAGAGACTAAGCAGGTGCTGAGAGTGTAACACTGTGTGAAAACGTTTTAGTAAGTTCAGGAATACTATGGAGACTGTCATTTATTAGTTCATTTGTAGAATTAAAGAAGGCAGGATGGTGGTGTCTGCACTGTGGGATGAACAAAATACATGTTGGCATGGTGACAAGAGATTATGGTTTAAGAGGTATGTTAGCAGTTGGGAGTGAATACATTTCTCTGTGACTTTTGGGGGGATGGTGTGGCTATTGGTTTGATATCAGTGAAGTGGATTTATACAGAACTGTTTCCAAATAGTGGGAAAGTGAGGTTCCTGGATAGATCTGTTAATTAGAATTGAGACAAAATAGACTATAACATCTGATGCATACATAGGTATTCAGAAGGGGGTTGCCAGGCTCTGACAAATTATTTTTTTACTTTTCTAAGATATTGTTTAATGATTGTTATAGCGACAGATTAGAAGTTGAAAGTGTGAAGGCTGTTATAGGGTTGAGTGGCTGTGAGAGGAGAAGAACTGGGACTGAGTTTTGAAAGGGAGACAGCATTATTGATAAAGTGAGAGTTGAATTCTCAGGCTGCATTGAAGTCAGATTCATAGAGGAGTAGATTAGGTTAAGAGAGCTTACCAGGACTGAGGAAATAGGAGACAGTGGACCAGAACTGTGTATGAGATTTAGAGTGGGAGTCCTGACGTGCTAAAGTAATTTTTCTTGTTGGTGTTAACTTGGGCTTTGTTTTTTATGATATTGCTGATAGTCTGTCTACACAAACTGATTCAAAGCTCTGTAATTATAGTTGGAATCCTACAGCCTGCTAAGAGGTGACCTGTGTCTGGCATGCAAGTCATTCTCCAACCTGATATTGTTATATTTACTAAACATCAGCAAGTCAAATGGCATCAGAAATATATGGTCTACGGATTTAAAGCTCTTCTGCAACATCAACAGAATGGTTTGGAAGGGCAAGTATACCTGGCACAGGATACCGCTGCTGTTGAACAGACTGTCCATCCACATAAAGCAAAATTCATCCCTGTCCTTATTCAAGTGTATCTTGGATCTATGGATGGAAAACAGAAAAATTTACCCCAGGAATGCCCCCTGTGCTACAATGGACAGAGACAGCTCCTAATGTTTTATCCCATGCATGGTTTCCCTCAAATTATTCATGCCACTCATGCAAATGGAGAATAGTTGTATGACTGCTGAATCATACACCAATGCACTGTACAAACACGTACACAAATGCATGGATCTCGCCATACCCAATAGAACCAAGATGCTTTCCTCAAAAAAACAAAGCCAGTCTGGTGGTCCCCTGCCATAAGAAAACTCTACAACAGAAGGAGGAAACTGATGCGGAATAAGGTGAAGTCCCAAGACTGGAAAAACTCCCTTATCCGCCTCAACAAAAGGTTGAGATCCTTCATCAAATCCTCTAAAGCTAGCTATGAAAACAGAATTGCAACAGGTAGTAAAGACAACCACAAGGCCTTCTATAGTTATGTAAAGAATCTCCTCGGCAATACCCAGATTTGCTCTGTGCTACTGTACAATGGTACCTCCTATACAGAGCCAACAGATATTGCCAATATACTGGCCGACAGATTCAGTGCTAACTTTACCACCCCCTCCCCAAAGGACCACTCACAATACCAGTAGATTGCCAGGCACTCAGTATCACTGCTGCACAGGTTAAAACAACACTATCCAATACCAGGAATACAGCTTCTATGGGACCTGACAATATCCCTGGTTGTGTTCTACATGAACTACAGAGTGAACTGGCACCTCACCTGTGTGCCGTATTCAATCACAGCCTCACCTCAAGCTTTGTCCCTACTGAATGGCGCACTGCTACAGTCATCCCTCTCCACAAAGGAGGAGCGACTACAGACCCTGGGAATTATCGCCCAATTAGCCTGACAAGTCTGATATGCAAATTTATGGAATGCATCACCATGGACCTAATAAACAAGGATATAGGGAATCTCCAAACTCTGGATCCTACACAGTTTGGTTTTGTGAAGTGTAGAGCATGCCTGCTCAACTTGGTTGACTTCTTTGAGTCAGTCACCAGAGCTGTGGATGAAGCCTAGGTGGTTCATACAGCCTACCTTGATCTGGCCAAGACCTTTGGTACCATTCCTCACTCAGGAATCATAGAAAAACTCACTAAGCTATGCATCAACCCCTATATCACTAGATGAGTTGCAAACTGTCTCACAGATAGAATCCACAATGTGATAGTAGCTGACTCCAAGTCAGACTGCTGACCAGTCATGAGTGGAGTCCCACAAGGTTCAATCCTGGATCCTTTCCTGTTTGGTATCTACTTCTCTGAAGTCCAGGCCAACATGAAGGGACTCTGGCTGACAAAGTTCGCAGATGATTGCAAGTTGGGAGCTATTATTAACTCCCCAAGTGATGTTGACACCCTACAGAAAGGCCTCAATGATACCAACGACTGGTGTCAGAACCATGGCCTTAAGCTCAATGCCAGAAAATGTGTTGTCATCCCCCTTGGGAAAAAACAGGTTCCCTTGAATTACCAAATTGATGGTAGTCCACTGAACACAGAAGGCATTATAAGAGATCTAGGAACACAGGTTGACAGCAACCTCTCTTTTGACCACCAAGTTGCCACTGTGGCCAGAAAGCACTTCTATATAGCACATCTCATTACTAAGGGTTTTGCATCCAGGAAGAAAAAGGTAATTGTCTCCCTCTACTCTTCCCTCATTAGGCCAATCATCAAGTACAATGCCTCATTTGGCATGTACCTCACTAAACATCTGCAACAACTGGAGAGGCTGCAAAAGTACCTCACAGAGGATCCTAGGCCTTAAACATTTGTCCTATATGGACAGACTCAAAAAACCCCAACTATTCTCTGTCTCATATCGCCTACTTAGAGGCAATCTCTGCTTGACTAACAAAGCCATGTCTGACCCAGCTCTGTTAGAAATGCCACATCTAACGAAATCCCAATCCCTCTGCACCACACACTCCAGAGACCTCAACCTCATTACCACAATCAACAGAACATGCTGGAGGGACAGTTTCATAACCCAGAGACTGCCCATGCTATGGAATAGACTTCCCTTACATGTCAAGCAAAGCACCTCAATGGCCCTCTTCAAGAGAAATCTTGATGAGTGGATGGGAAATAGAAAATTCACCCCGGGGATCACTCCAGTGGCTCTACTCGACAGAGGCACTAGGAACTAAGGTTGGGTGGCATGATGCCAGGGTAATCCTGGGGGCTAGGCTTGTAAAGGCTACAGGGCCATTAGCCTAGTACACACCTATTTACCTATGGTGTGATTCTAATTATTCTCATAAGAGCTATCAACCATGGGATGGAATGGGTTAGGCCAATCTCTAACCAAATGGAGTAAGTTAATTCAGACACAATTGGCTAGGTTTGCAATGGCCTACAAGGACACCTCGCTTAGTCCTTACCTATGACTCTATAATCCTATGGTTTTGTTGTTTTGTCAAATGATCTCTTAGTCTCATTAGCTGTTTTTAGGTAGGATGAGCAATGGGGCAGAGAAAGGTTTGACTCTTTTAGTTTTCTGATTGATAAAATGATCTGGAACTACTTGGTATTAAATATATTTAAGGAAGTATTGTTAAAGCTAACAAAAACTTTATCAAGGGGAAGGTATTTTAAGATACCTCAGTCATGGGCCACAAAGAAATGCAAGGATTCTTTGTTAAATCTAGAGAGGCTTCTGAATGAGTTGTCAGTTATATATTTATTATGTTTTGGAAGGGTACAGATTTCCAGTGTTGGATGTTGGTCACTCAGATTATCTGGTGATAATCCCAGATTGTGTTATGTTGCCAGGATTAGAAGTATGAATCTAGTCTGTGGTGCAGCATGAACTGTATATGTTATTGTTTCTGGTAGGGGTGCGTATTAATTGGGAAAAATTATATCGGTTTATGCATGGATGGTGGTACAGTGAGAGGAGATTGGCCAATTAATGCTTACATCACCTAGGATAATTGTTTCAAAAGGAATATTTGGATGTCCTGGAGAGTTTATCTTCTAATATGGTCACATTTGAAGTGATGCTAGGTAGAGTATATAGAACAATTACACAGATTGCCTTTATTTATTTTAAGTGTAGAAGTCATGATTTCAGATTTTCAGAAAGAAAGGATAGGCTTTTGGGAGCAGTGATATCTGAATGTTGTTTGAGTAGATTATGATTATATCCACTCCCCACTTTTAGATGTGCAGTCATGAATACTGTAGCCCAAAGGAGTAATGTTGATGAACGTAATGCCTTGTTTTAGCCAGGTTTCTTTTATAATAATGAGGATTGCGAGCTTGAATCCAGGAGGCAAAAGAAGTGATTTTATTACATATGCTCTAGATATTTATGTTAAAAAGTTTTAAAGCTGAGAAAGTGGAAATATTATCGATAAGGGATTGTTTGGTTATGTCGATGAGTGGAGTCTTGGAATGGTGTAAATATCTTAACAGAGTGAGAGTGTGCAAGATAACTGAGAGAAGTTGCATTTGAAGAGAATATACATTTTGGCAGCTGGAAATGATGGAGCTACATTCTTACAGTCTGAGGAAGGGAGATAGTGATGTTTTAGGAGGTGCAGCATTGCAAGGATAATGAGGACAGATAAGTAAGGTGTGGTAGAGAAAGGGGGTGAGTTAGAGATTACTGTGGCAGTACATTTTGTAGAGGATGGTGATAGCTAGTGAGTAATGATTTGACAAGAAGTATTAAAAGAGAGGTTTGCAATTGCATGTTGACAAGTGGAGTGAGTGAACTATTAGGTGAGATATGTAGATCTGGTTTACAGTGGTATAGTGTTGTGAAGTCTGATAAAGGAAAGGTGATTAGAGGGGAGTGAATGAAAAATGAGAAATTCATTACATTTTAGATGAGCATCTGGAAGGTTTGAGCATAACAGAAGTCTGGTTGGATATTTGGGAAGGAGAAGTGTGGCCTGTACTGTTTAAATGTAGAGTGAGGGGTGGGTAGGAATTGGGTTTAGGGTAGAGGAGTAAAGACAAGCAGAGTGAAATGAGGCTTAGTGGAAAAGGTTTGCCACAGGGGGATATTGCAGGTCTGTTTGTATAAAGACCAATGGAAGGTAAGTACACGTATACTGACCACCAACAATTTAGTAAAGTGTATAACTTAACACAAGATTGTCTTAACCTTTTGGGATCATACAAACTGAATTTACAATATTTACATAGACCAGACTGATGTAGATAGAAACTCTCTTACAGATTTTCTATTACCCTCAAAAGGCAGACTTTGATATTGGGAAATTTTCTTATATGGATCTTGAGTCCTCTCAAAAATCTCAATAACTTTGTCATCATCTGGGATGCACTAGGCCACTCTTTGTATGTTAAGTTGTCCCTCTTGGACCAATTCTTTACCACATAGGGCTTGACTAGTGAAGTCAGCACTGCTGATACCACAAAAGTGAGTGAATGTGGGGTATATTGTTAAATGGTATGAAGTGTGTTATGTTAAATGTTCTGGATACAAGCTTGCCATAGGGAGAGTTCTAGTTATTATTCTGAGTTTAAATATTACCCTGAATAATCTGGTCCATTTATCCTTAATTGTGGCATATTTTGCATAAAGACGGTAATGGGGAACTGATAACACAAACAAGACCAGTTTTGCTAGAAGGTTGTAGCAATTGTGATGTATTTTGAATTGTATACCAGAGGTTAACAAACAGCCCATTCACGTATGTTTTACCTCAATAGCTTTGCAAGCACACAATTGTGCCCTAGTGTTTGGGTATCAGTAGTGGGTACTTATACCCCATTTTTGGTGTACTTTTTGTAGCCATTCCCTTGGCATATTTGGAGGGTTAACGTGCAAAGTTGTTAGCCTCACATATTTTGATTTTTGTAGTTTTTTTAGTTTGTTTCAAAATGGTTCCCTTTTTATCAGGCTCTAGTTATCTTATAAGCTGAAACAGTTAAGCCCCTCTAAAAGTTGACTGTTGTCTTGTTGCTAAGTTTATCAAAGAGTTTGCTTTGTCAGCATTTGTTTGTTACTTGTTATATTGAGATTATCACTTACTGTCTGAATCATTTTAAATTCCCTGTCACACTGTAGTTTTTGCATAAGGTTGGCTGTATCCCTAACTAAATTTATTTTGTAGATGTGAATATTTTAGTTTCCTTTAGTCACTGATATTTGAAGAAGGGAATTGCTGTATTGTTGTATGATAGCCCCTGATTTCACTCTGTAAAGCAGGATCCATGTTGTTATAACTGTTTAAGTAGTTTTGTAAAACAAATTATTCGGAAATGATACTTCAGGACTGATCCCAGTTATTTTTTTAATTGTTTTATTTATATACATCTTATTAACTGGGTTAGCCATATTACGGAGTGCCCATTTCAGTAGTGACCTGCAGACAAAACTATATAAGAAATAACCCAAATATAAAATTAGTATAGAGTCCAAAAAGAATAATATATACATGTGTACGTAAATATCATATGTTCTTTGCAGTCATTAATTCTTATGCACAATAATGCAGAGTTATGCAGGTTTGAGCTATGTGCAATACTATTAAAGAACATGTGCAATATATTATGTACAGTTTTTTGAATAAAGAAAATACAAACAGATATATGACTAACTTGTAGAGATTTGCTGACAGGCATATAGTATTTATAGTAAAAGCAGGTACAGAGGAGACTATGGGTAAGATAAGGGATCTACAATATGGCAGCCATAAAATTATATGCAGTTAGTATTATATAACATAGTTTTTCATTTATGACATGAAGTATTTCCAATAAGGAATTTAGAGGTTACATAAAAATACAACTGGGATGCTGTGGTGTTATAGTCTATCTGAAGAGTACACAATAAAAGTTATAACCTTTGTTTATGGTCAAGAATGATAGTCTGTTTATGTAAAGTCATTAAATAATGCAGGCGGTATGAACGTAATTAATCTAATGTTACTGGTCTTGTTCAAGATAGTGCTCAAATGCATTATTATTATTATTATTATTATTTTTATTATTAGATATTTGTCAGAGACAGCCAATCGCAGTACAAGCTTTCTGTATTCATAGCAGCTAGTTACATAATAACAATATTTTAATCAGATTTAGCATATATTCATCTAAATAACATTTTGTGGTTGCACAGTTATAATGGGGAGACTAGACATTCCCTCAGGTGGGGTGGGCAGGCAGTTCCAACTGCTCAGGGCCCTGTGTGAGATAGTTCTGTGGATTCTGTAAATAAACAAGTGCCATTATTAGCAGATAATGTGTGACTTGAAGAGGTGTCTCTAATTCTGAGTTTGTTTCATACTGAGAGGCTTAAGTCATGCTGTAGAACTCTGAGGGTTAGGCATGTAATAAGTAAACAATACAAATATTTACAGACCAAATAGGAAGGGAGTACTGATACACGTTCACTTCTGAAGGACTTATAGTAGGGAAATTCTACTTTTGATGTACTTGTTTCTCACAAGTGGCAGTCTGTTGTCAACTTATATCATAAAGACTCCATTTTCAGTAGTATCTCCTGAACGTATGGAATGAAACCTGACCATCACACAGTGGATACATAGTTACTGCAGGTATCAGGTGTACATTCCAAGTACTTCCTGATTATAAGCTGGGGGGAATAACTTTTCTAGTTTTATATAAAAGCAATGATACATTTAAGGGGGGGGGTATGTGATATTTGTTAGTACATGTTCACTGTGGATATTTTTGAGACCTGAATTTCCCTACCTGCTTCCTATCATCCTTTTGACCACTGCCAAAGATATATGTTCATATCCCTTTGTGACAAAAGGAGATACTTCCAGCCCAGCTAGCTGGAATTTTGTAAATAGTTATATGTCATTGGTGACTATTGAAATGATTTGTGTAAGATGCTTGTGTTACAAATGTATTAAAACAGCATGTCATGTGTATATCAAACTGCTTGTGCAGATGTGTCTGTTGAAAAGGTATTTCAAAAGTGCTGTTTGAAATGTTAACCACAGTGTGCTCTACTGGAAGAGAACAGAAATGTACATGCACTATTGTAACTGTTTAAATGTATATATTTTAAGAGTGGAAACTGGAACACAGGAGGTGAACTTCAGAAAAATAACTGCAATGAAATTACTTTATGGCTAGGCCATAAAAGATGGTATCTTTCTTTTTTCAATTCAGCAAGAGACACAATGTCTGTAGTAGGAAACTTTCTGTATTGTCTTTATGGTGAATTAATTACTAGTCTTGCAATTGTTTTATGACTTCCAGTATCTGCAGAGATCTGAGGAGAGCCCTTGTCTGTATAGTTTTACAGGTGGATGCTAAATATTGCCAGTTTCATCAATGGTTGTTAGGCCTGGGAACTAGGAGTCAGATGACAAGAAACAATGTCATTCTGCAAGTTATCCCAGCAGTAATATTTTAGATATTAATTTGAGAAGTGTCTTAGCAAGACAGAGTATTTTGTATTCTTTGGACCTGAAAACAAATAGAAGATCCATTCACCACATCTGTCTTGCTCTATTAGTAAGTTCTTAGGTTATAGTAATTCTCTTAGATTCAGTCAGGAATATAGTGAAGCTTAGTTTAGATATTTTTCTTTCTTTATTTAAGACTATCTTGCAATGTTGTTTTAAATATTTCCTGTGGTTTTGAACTCTGATGTCACTATGAATATATATTTAGTATTGTTTTGTTCTTTTATTTATTATTAAATATATTTAAACCTTTCATTGTAGCTGATCTGTGTTGAGATATTTAGGTTTGGAGAGTACTTATTTATTTGGTGACACTGTGTGGGCCACTCCTAATAGCCTTGCTCTTGGTCAAACTGCCATTTGTGTTAATATTAATATTATACAGTAAGATTGGACACCCTTTGCTAAGGGCCTTAAAGTAACTGATAAGGAGTTGACTGGTGGCAGTGGTAACTACCTTATAATCTGGGAAGAAGGGGGCATAGCTAGTAAGTCTGTACCAGCCTTTCCCAAGTGTGTGTGTGTGTGTGTGTGTGTGTGTGTGTGTGTGTGTGTGTGTGTGTGTGTGTGTGAGTGTGCGTGTGAGTGTGTGTGTGTGTGTGTGTGTGTGTGTGTGTGTGTGTGTGTGTGTGTGTGTGTGTGTGTGTGTGTGTGTGTGTAAATCAAACCTGAAAGAATGTGTGTGTCAGCTACTTGGGCAGGGACACAAAGCACTGGTTGGACAGAGAAGGTGAGGAGGGGATTCTTAGCTTGGTCACTCAGCTAAGATTTCAACTCTATAGCTGTGCCAGTGGGGAGTCTTACTGGGGATCTGGAGAAAGGTAGAGGAACCACCCCAGGACTGACTGTGATTTCTGTATGTTCTTAAGGGAAATTGCACTTGGTGCAGAGAGGTGCATCTGAAAATACTGTGTGTACCTGTTATCCTCTCAGTGAATGTCCCCCACTGTTGCCAGTGGTGAGGATTGAGGCTCCTTGATTACTGGTCCAGTGGTGGGGCATCACACCCTTAACCTAGGTAATTCTTACTTACTCCACACAATGGTGCCTCATGTCATCCGTACTGGCATGTTTAACTACACAGCACCCGATCCCCATCAGCAAGTCACATCATTCCAGATATGAGCTATGGGGACATACCTTTGGTGGTGATATAAGCAGCCACATTACCACAAATCCAATCTGTACTCTCGTGTGTGTGTGTGTGTGTGTGTGTGTGTGTGTGTGTATGTGTGTGTGCTCGCGTGTGCTCGTGCATTGCCACCCTCTCTCTGCACGGGCTGCCACCCCTGGCTTGGTGAGGCAAGGCTATGTCCTCCCTGTCTACTTGTGATCAGCCACAGGGAATCTCCATTTCCTGAATATGGCTGCAGCAAGTTAACTAATCAACCAATTCCACTTGACAGGATGGTTGACCTGTCATTAGTGAGTCACCCACTCTACCTGTCTCCTCCAACCCCTGGACCACTGCTCAAGCAAGGGTGATGTGGCTCATTGTGAGGGCTTTATCTCTATATGCCACGGAGCAAGGCTTAACCACAAGTGTGTTTTAACATTATGTCCTTTTTTAAATGATAATATAAAAAGAATAAGGTGACAATATGAAATTAATTTATTGCAGAATAAAAAAATGAATTCAGAGGTAATTTTTTGATATTCTTTTCAAATTACCCACATTACTTTTTTGGGAATAATGCAACATTGCAGTCAATTATCGTTTTACTCCAAATCAGAATTTGAATATAATTTTTCACAGTCATTTTAATATGGGAATTCTCTTTATGTAATATTACAAATAAGTGTAACAAGTTTCTCAACCTGTAGATAAAAAAAATCCTGGCTTGTTTTATCTTTTATGTATGAGGAATTTTTTTCTAATGAATCGCTTAGTGTCAAATGATAAATTCCTTAATTCAGCACAGAATGTGGGTTTTGATTTCACGTAAGTTCATGTGCCTTTTTTGTTTAATATACACAGGGGCACACACAGAAAGACACAGACAGACACGCGCGCGCGCGCACACACACACACACACACACACACACACACACACACACACACACACACACACACACACACACACACACACACACTTATGCAAACAGAGGTATACATATAACCACTAATTTGGGAAAAAAACTTCACAAGAATAAAATTTATATGAAAAAAACAGCTCCTTGTAATTTTTTTGTCTTCTAGTAAGTCACTGAGGATTACAGTAAGTTTATACAATGAAGCACACCTCTCAACATGCCAACATTGAAAACAGGTACAAGTGTCCTTGAAAAGTAGGTACAGCCAGCCAAAAATCTGAACAATTAATTAGCATTAAATTTGAATGCAATTAGCACATAACTCTTTCTGCTAGTAGAAATGTGGGATACTACTCAGAGACTGAGATTAAAAAAAAAAACAGACAAGGATAAAACTGATGGAAAATATGACCATATTATCAAACAGATAGTGCAAAATCTATATACTTTAATGAACACTATTGCAAAATTCTACTACACAAGGTCAATTTATGCTTGCTTCTGTAAAAGGAAGATGTAAGATATGTGTCCTCTTTCTGTACATTATTGCTACCACAAATATGTTGGTCATGTAGTGTGGGTTTTTGTGTACTAGACAGCTTCAAAAATCACATGTGATGAGGGGGTTCAGAAAATTGTATGAAGGAGTAAATCAAGCCTGAAAATAAGGACATACGCGTGTGCTCATGTGAATGCGTGTGCGTGTGTGTGTGTCCAAGCCAAGTTTATAATACTTCATTCCCTCAGACTCATAAGGTACATTTACAATGTCAAAATGTTTCAGTAATGAGTTACATTATTGTTTTATAGCTAGAACTGTTTAAGTTACTCTTGCCAGCTTAAGACTATTGTTTTGTAACAGTTAAATTCAAAGACTAAAGTCCAGTTAAAATACATGAGATGATCTTCAGCCAGAAATCATGTTATTTTTCCAAAATAAATAACGTTAAGATGCTATATTTTCGTCATGGTGTTTAAAGGAAAAAAACACCATGAGCTTTGTATTCACCATATTTTGTTCTGCTTTTATTGTTTTCTAAGGTATCTACTACACTCTGCTGGACAGGCAGTTACACAGCTGCTCTTTGCTGTCCATTTCAGAAATTTAGGGCTTCTTGGGCCAAGTGGGAGGAATCTCCATGACTACTGCTTTCAGGTCCCATCCTCTGAAAACACTTCTGTCACAAGAGCTAGATTTTCTTTATGGTTTTATACTTCTATGGTGTTGTAACAACTGAGACATACCCAGTTTCAGTTAGCCCCACACGATTAGGAAAGACTCCCTTACTCCATTAAAGTGATTGAGCAAATTAGGCTGGTTTTCTGTCATAAAATTATTATCAGAACCATTTTGAAGTTCTCATTTCTGATCAGCTCATGCATTTGCACCTACCTTTTGGAGGTCGCCTCTAAATGTTTTCATGGACTAATTAACTCTCACTAAAGTGGGAGCTGTAGCCCGCTTTATTCCTCTGCCACTTCTAGTTTTTCAGCTACCCCCTGGATCACCCGATAAATCTGCTCTGATCTGCCCCCACAGTCACACACTCAAAACACACCTCTTAACTCATTACAGCCGAGTTATGTCTCCAGGCGTTTCTGGAGTTACACCCTATTGCTCCTCTAGGCGTCAAATATTGCCTGTTCATATTTGCATTAATAATTCCAAAACCATGTTACATACAAGGTATTGGAACATTTTATCTTGAAGCATACATGATAGCAAACACAATTGTATTGATATATGACCTCTGTCAATGGGTATTTGTTAAAACTGTAAGGTGATAATTTCAATTTTTAAATGCTGAAGCCATGCCCACTAGAAGTTAAAGGTACACATTCAAATGAGCTCTACTGGAGGGCATATAGCACCACTAAACCACATAACCTTCTGTATTTCACAGTCCTCAAAATCACTACCACAATAAACAGTGAAGTTGGCAACTTCCCAAAAAAACACAACACACACACACACACACACACACACACACACACACACACACACACACACACACACACACACACACACACACACACACACCACAAACAAATAATACAGTGTTTATCCTATTCATAGGTTCATAGGTTCATAGGTAGGTACTAGGCTATCGACCCAAGGGCCTAAGTAAGCCTAGCCAACAAGGTTCCCTGGCTTACGCCGCCCAAGAAAGTTAATTTCCTGTGCCCCTGTTGAGCAGAGCCACAGAAGTGATCCCCGGGGTGTATTTCCTATTTCCCATTCACTCATCAAGATTTTTCTTGAAGAGTGCTAATGAGGAACTTTGCTTGACATAGATGGGTAGCTTGTTCCAGAGTATAGGAAGTCTCTGGGACAGGAATCTATACCTCTTGCATGTCCTGTTTATTGTGATGACAAGGTTTAGGTCCCTAGAGCGTGTAGCTCGGGGGGATTGGGATTTCTTTAGGTGTAGCATGTCCAACAGCTCTGGGTTTAACATAGCTTTATATGTTAGGCAGAGATCTCCTCGGAGCAGGAGATATGCTACAGAGTAAAGCTGGAGTTTTTTGAGATGGTCAGTGTAGGGCATCTGTTTGAGGCCAGTAATCCACTTTGTGAGGTACTTCTGTGGCCTTTCCAGCTGCTCCAGATGTCTTGTGAGGTACATTCAAAAAGGGGCGTTGTACTCTATAATGGGTCTAATGAGTGCTGAGTAGAGGGGAACAATGACCTCTTTTTTCCTGATGTGAACCCTTTTGTGATGACGTGTGCCACATAGAAGGATTTCCTGACTACTGTGGTGATGTGATTATCAAAGGAGAGACTACTGTCCACCTGGCTCCCAAGGTCTCTTATCACACATTTGGCATTAAGTAGACTGCCTTTTATGTGGTAGTTCATGGGTACAGAGTTTTTACAAACTGGATGACAATGCAATTTTTGGCATTGAGCTTGAGGCCATGCCTCTGACACCAGGCATCTGTCTCAGTGAGGCCCTTCTGTAGGATGTCCACATCATTTGTTGACTCAGATATGGCAACTAGTTTGCAGTCATCTGTGAACTTCATTAGCCAGAGGCCTTCTGTGTTAGCCTGTACTTCAGAGAATTAGATATCAAATAGGAGAGGCCCCAGGACTGAACCCTGTGGTACTTCACTTGTCACTGGTTTGAAGTCATATTTGGAGTCTGCAACTTTTACAGTGTGGGTTCTGTCAGTGAGCCAGTTGGCAACCCATTTTGTGATGTAGGGATTTATACCTAGTTTAGTAAGTTTAGCTATAATTCCAGAATGGGAGATGGTGTTGAAAGCCTTGGAGAGATCAAGATAGGCTGTGTGAACCACCTTACCCTCGTCTAAGGCTTTGATGACTGCCTCAAAGAAGTTGATCAGGTTCAGAAGGTGGGGTCCAGAGTTTGGAGGTTACCAATGTCTTTGTTTATGAGTTGCATGCTGATACGTTCCATGGCCTTGCAGACTAGGCTCGTCAGGCTAATAGGGCGATAGTTCCCAGGATCAGTGATGGCTCCCCCTTTGTGGAGTGGGATAACTGTTGCTGTGTGCCATTCAGTGGGCACAAAGCCTGACATGAGACTATGATTGAACATGGTGCTTAGGTGGGGAGCCAGTTCGTTCTGAAGTTCATGTAAAACGCAGCCTGGGATGTTGTCCGGTCCCATGGATCATGTGTTTTTGGTTTTAGAGAGTGCAGCTTTTACCTGCATAGATGTGATTACAGGGACTCTGCATTCTTCCTGTATAGATATGGGCCCTTTAGGGGGTGAGAGGGGGGTAAAGTTAGCACTGAACCTATCTGCCAGGATGTTGGCAATATCAGTTGGTTCTGTAATTTTCATGCCGTTATGCTGTAACTCAGAGCAAATCTGGGTGTTGCCATTGATATTCTTGACATAGCTATAGAATGCTTTGTAGTTGCCCTTGGAATTAGTGGCAATTTTGTTTTCATAGCTAGCTTTGGAGGATCTTATAAGGGATCTCAGCTTCTTTATAGGCTGACCAGGGAGCTCCTCTACTCATGGGATTTTACTCTCTTTTGCAACAGTTTCTTCCCTCTGTTGTAGAGTTTGTTTATGGCAGGGGACTACCAGATTGGCTTCCTGTTTTTGGAGTATAGTGTCTTGGTTCTGTTTGGGATAGCATAATCCATGCACTCGTGTAAGTGCTTATAGAGTGCATTTGTGTAGAATTCAGCAGTTGTAACTGTATTGTCCATCTGGAGGGGTGTCATGAAGTTCGCCACTTCTGTCTTAAGAAGCATGAAGTTGGCTTTGGAGAAAATTTTTACAGTGGTTTCCTTAATGGTGGGTGGGGGCGGGATATGGATATCTAGGGTCATTAGCTTATGGTCAGATATGACCAAGGAGTTGACTTCAGGTGTGGAACACCGATCACTCATGTTGGTAATGACTAGGTCTAGGATATTATTGCCCCTGGTGGGGGTGTGGATAAGTTGATCCAGGGCATTGGAATTTATGAATTCCAGAAAGTGTTGAGCGAAGGAGTTAGTACATGAGTAGTTTTCCCAGTTAATGGTGGGGTAGTTGAACTCACCCATTATTAGGGTGTTTGGTTGAACCCTAATATTTTCCAGTATATCAAGAAAAGAGGAGTGTGAATCCTGGGTCATGGTGGGGGATCTTTAGCAAGCTACAATTTGGATTGCAGTTTTGTCCAGATTTAGTTGCATTTGGGTAACCTCGGATGCATTATGCTGTGCAACTAGCCTGGAAGTGTGGATATCCTTAATTAATATGGACACACCTCTGCCTTTGGTGTTCTGATCCAGGTTAGATGGCTGAAAAGTGTGGTATGAGTTATAGCCTGGTAATGCAGGGGTGCTCTCTAAAACCTTGAACCAGGTCTCAGTCACTGCACAGATATCGATGTTCTCCATTTTAAGGAGTGCCTCGAGTAAGTGCATTTTGAGATTTAGACTTCTAGCATTGAGTAACATTACCCTCAGTTTTTGCTTGCCTGATGTTCTTCATGTTTCACTGTTGCAGTCATTACTTTTGGGGTTATCTACTTGCAGTAGCCCTCAGTTGGCCTGATAAACAAAGTCTTGGGTCCTGCGTCAGTTTCTGTCCCTTCTTCCGTGACGTCAGGTCGTCAGTGGTATAAAACATGCAGCCGACACCATTACACCAGTCTTTCTTGCTGCGCAGTGCCCAAAGCAGAAGCAGTTTGCAAGTGCCTGTCAGCTGACTCCTGAAATTTTCATTTTCGAGTTTCAGAACCAAAGTCTTCAACTAAAAGCTAAGTACCCCATTGGGGAAACTTTTTCTTGCTCTAAACCGATGTCAGTAAAAGTAAATAATTGCATTACTTGTGGAAAGCAAATATCTCATAAAGATTTTCATTCGTACTGTATTCCTTGCCTAGGCCCTGACCACGATGTACCTTGCTGTCAGTTTTGTGCCTTATTTAAACCACGAACTATCCATCGTCGGTATATTTACACTTCTAAATAATTTGGTGCTCGGTTCAATTATCCCGATATGTCTTCGGTAAGCTTCCGACTACCAACATTCTGAAAAAATGCAAAGATAGAGACAGAGACAGGCCACCGAGGTCCAAAGCTGCTGATGATGCTTTTCCTAAGCCAGTCACCAGTTCGCCGGTACTCAGTGAGGTGCTTTCGCAGCCCCTGATACCCACTACTTCAGATTCGCAGGCCTCTACTGAGACCCATTCAGAGTCCGCTATGCCACAAAATGATTCAACTGTGGAACCTGCAGATATCTCTACCTTGGATGCGTCCGCTTCTGAGGGTGTATTCAGGCCTACGGACTTGTGTATTAATCCAATGCCATCTTCTTCTTCAAGGCCTAAAACTCGAACCATGCCTAGAAAACTGATGCCCAGACTGCATGACCAGGCCTCTATGCCTAAAAAACAAATGATAAGAATGGCTGAAGACCTTATTACTTTAATCAGGGGAAGCCAACCTTCCCCCTCTAAGAGACCTAGGACTGAGTTTGCTTATGATACTTCTGACCAGGATTCTGAATTGTCTGTTTACTCTGATGACCAGGATTTACCCTTGTCTGCCTATGAGGATTCTGATGCTGAGGACTCTATCCCCTCTGCATCCCCCCCCCCCGGAGGATTTTTCTTTTGGTGAAACCTTGCATACCCTCAGGGAGCATTTTCATTGGGAAACTCAGGATTTCTCTGATTCTTAAAAGAGGCTTATGGATTTATTACTCCTGCCCCAGCACAGGCCTTTACCCATACCTCCTGTACTAGACATTGTTGATGATGCCTTTTTGGAATCTAGCTTGGCCAATGACTCCTTACCTCCTACTCCCAGAAAGCCTGATAGATATTACAGGGTCCCTGATTCTCATAAGTTCCTTTTTAAAAATTCTACTGCGCATCTCGAGACCATTTCACAGGGACCCAAGGGCATTAAAGCTACTATTGCCAAAAATCCTACCCCCTCTGATAGAGACTCCAGGGCGCTGGATAGATGGGGTAAGAAGGTATACACTTCAGCAACTTTGGCCATTAGGGCCTTAAACTGCCAGTTTCATATGTTAAAGTATCAGCAGCATATTATTGGATTACTTAAACAGAAAATGATGTTGATTCCTGATTGTGCTGAAAGTAAGGATTTACAGGATTTACTGCATTCAGCTGAACAAGTTGGAAAACATACTTTGCAATGTGGTCTTGATTAAATAGAGGCATCTTGCAGGGCTGCTGTAACTGGGTCTGTACTTAGAAGACATGCTTGGTTTAAGGAGCAGTCCTTGACAGATCACGTTAAAGCAAAATTACTGGATGCTCCCTTAAACCAGGACCACCTGTTTGGCAACAAGGCAGAAGTAGTTCTTAAAAAGGAAAAAGCTAAATCTATGCAAACTGTTAAAGATTTTTTTACAAGTACAACCTCCAAGGTTTAGTAGGCATTGGCCTTCCAAGAATTGGTCCCTTCCTGCCTCTTCCAGACCTTCTCCGTCCAAACCTAGATCCAGCGGAGCTCCCAGGCTTCAGTCCCAGGGTACTCACAAGACTAAGTATTGAGGGGCCTCCACTTCCAGATCTGGGGGTAGTAAAACTCCTCTCATGGTAAACTGTCCCAATGACTTCTTTTTAAAACTGCCAAGCACTTCTCAACTGACTGCCCCTTTGGGGGGAAAGATTGCTCTTCATGCAAAGAACTAGGAACTCATTATCCAGGACAAATGGAATACAGATTTCACTTCCACACGTTACCAACACCAAGCGGGTGGCCAGATCTACCCCCAAATCAGTAGGCAGAGGCTCAAAAGCAAGTACTTTCTCTCTTAAGCATGGGGGCTATTCATTTGGTACCAGAAGAGGAAAAGGGACAAGGTTTCAACTCAAGACTTTTCCTGGTACCCAGAAAAGACAATTCATGGCATCCTATCCTGGTCCTGTCAACTCTAAACACCTTCTTGGTGATTCCAAAATTCAAGATGCTGACTCTTCACCAGTTGCTCCCTATGCTAGGCAAAGACGCCTGGTTGGCAACACTAGATTTAAAGGAAGCATACCTGCACATCCCAATCAGGGAATCTTGCAAAAGATACCTACGCTTCAAAGCAGGCTCCACGCACTAACAGTTCTCTGCACTGCCCTTTGACTTATCTACTGTGCCCAGGGTATTCACAAAGTGCCTAGCTCCAGTCATTGCATTTTGCAGGCAAAGAAATATTCAAATATACCCATACCTGGACGATTGTCTAATTCAGGCAGAAAGCCAGGACATACTTTTGAATCATCTGGCTTTTGTACAAAGAGTGCTAACTTGTCTGGGGTACACCATAATGAAAAGAAATCACACCTGGTACGCTGTCAACAAATTATATTCCTGGGAGCAAGCTTGAATACAACTTCGCAGATGGCTTTCCTTACACCAGAGAAACAAATTCATTTGACAACCTACTTCAAACAAGTGGCCACAAAAACCCTACTATCTGCAAGGCAAATTCTACAAGCCTTGGGGTTCATTGCCTCCTGCATTCTTCTAATTCCATATGCAAGACTGCATATGAGGAAACTACAACTGTGTCTAAAAAGCCTATGGTGTCAACATTCTCAGGATCTAGAAGCAATGATTCCTATCATACCTTGCCTACGCCTAGAGTTCCTTTGGTGGGCAGAGGCCTGCCACCAAAACAAGGGATTACCATTCACACTACCCCCTGCCACCCAAACCCTAACAACAGACGCATCAGACTATGCATGGGGGGGGGGGGCATTCAGGGCAAATGAAACCCAAGTCAAATGCACCTGCATATCAATCAAAAAGAAATGTTAGCTGTACAGAATGCTCTGACAGCCTTCAAGGACCACAGTCTTCCAGGACAATTAATGGTAAAGATGGAGAACACCACTGTTATGTGGTACATAAACAAGCGAGGGGGGGGGCACATACTTACCCCCTCTGCAGTCTAGCCATGTCATTGTGGAACACAGCCCTGCGCTACCAAGTGCATCTACAGGCTCAATTCCTGCCAGGAAAACTAAATACACTGGCAGACGATCTAAGCAGAAACCTCATGGACCTACACGAGTGGAAACTGGAACCAAGGATTTTCAACATGTTGACAAGCAAATGGGGGAGCCTAGATATAGACCTGTTTGCCTCCCTCCAGAACTATCAGTTGGACAAATTTTGCACAAGGACTCCCCACAAGCAAGCTTGGAAAGTGGATGCCCTGTCCTTCAGCTGGAAAAACCTATCAGTTTATGCCTTTCCTCCTCTACCTCTGCTCTCCAAAGTACTACTAAAGATCAAACAAGACAGAACAATAATGATTTTGATTGCACCAGACTGGCCACGAGAACACTGGTACCCCCTCTTGTGCAGTGTGTCACTGTTGGCCCCATGGCACCTGCCTCAGACTCCTACCCTATTGTCTCAGCAGGAGAACCAGTTTCTGCACACCCAGCTTCAAACACTGAACCTAGCAGCCTGGATAATCACCTAATTTCTCCTTTACCATCCCTCAGTAAACCAGTGATGGATATCATTTTAGAGGCAAGGAAGCCTAGTACTAGAAAATCTTATGCTGAGAAATGGAAAAGATTTTGTGCCTGTAACCAAGCTCAATGGATGAGCACAGCAGTGCCCAATTTACCTCAGATTTTACAATACTTAACTGAGATGCTTCACAAGGGCCTGTCTTTCTCCTCCATGAAAATTCATGCCTCAGCCATTTCAGCTCATTATAACACAGGACCTCCCCTATTCTCTCATCCACTGCTCAAGCAGTTCCTCAGAAGAGCCAAAAACTTATGATCACCCAGGAGAGCTCCAACTCCAGTCTGGGACTTTAATTTTGTTATGGAGAAACTCACTCTTCCCCCTTTCAAGCCAGCTGCTACTGCAGACTTAAAATTCCTTTCTTGGAAAACAGCTTTCCTTTTAGCAATTACTTCAGCAAGAAGGGTATCTGAATTACAGGCCCTTATGGCAGTGGAGCCTTTCATCATCTTTCATGCTGACAGGGTGTCCCTCAGGACCAACCCCTCCTTCATGCCCAAGGTGGTATCCAGTGTGGCCCTTAATCAGTCCATTCATTTGCCAACCTTCTTTCCTAATCCACAGAACAAAGGGGAATGGATACTGCACTCACTGGATGTGCACAGACAACTTAGATTCTACTTGGACAGGACTAAACCTCAAAGGAAATCTGAACAACTGCTGGTGGCATTTGTTGCAGGGGCAGAGGGGAAGGCTATTTCAAAGCAAACCATTTCCAAATGGATAGGCCATTGTATTCAGCTCTGCTACAAGCACCATGGAAAACCTATCCTACAGGGGATCAGACCCCACTCAACCAGGGCTGCATCTACCTCTACAGCCTTTCTCAGAGGTGTCCCTACCAGGGACATCCTAGAAGCTGCTACCTGGAGTTCTGTACATACTTTCACCAAGCATTACCATCTGCCAATTTTTTTCTAAATCCAGAGCTGGCTTTGTCACTGCAAAAAGCCTATGGTGTCAACATTCTCAGGATCTAGAAGCAATGATTCCTATCATACCTTGCCTACGCTTAGAGTTCCTTTGGTGGGCAGGGCCTTATAGCTGGTCCTAATGCTATCTAAATTCCTTCTCCCATCCTTAGTTTTGGGAATCTACCCAAATGTAATGACTGCAACAGTGAAACACGAAGACCATAGTACAGTTGTGTACACTTACCAAAATGTAGATGTTCGAGTGTATTCACTGTTGCAGTCCTGGTTACCCTCCCTCCAGCCCCCTTACCTTTTTTGGCTATACCTCTACTCTCCTTTACTATGCTCAAAAGCTTTTTGGTGTATTTGCTTTGTTTTGTTGGAGGTATAACCTTGTATATTTATAGATTTTATGGCTTCCCATTAGGGGGGACACCTGACATCTGGGGTAAGAAAAACTGATGTAATGGCGTCAGCTGCATGTTTTATACCCCTGTCGACCTGACGTCATGGAAGAAGGGATAGCAACTGATGCAGGACCCAAGACTTTGTTAATCCGGCCGACTAAGAGCTACTGCAAGCAGATAACCCCAAATGTAATGACTGCAACAGTGAATACACTCGAACATCTACATTTATGGTAAGTGTACACAACTGTACTTTCCTGTTACAGTGGTGAATTTGTCATTTGAACCTTGCCTAAAAAAGGCACTATGGGGTGGCAAGAGCCTTAGCCAGTATCCAGAATCCTAGGGGAGACAGGTGCAGGCCATCTCTGGCAAAGCAACGTGGTATGTCGACCATGTCATCCCAGGCAGACAGATACTGGATCCCCTTAGAATGACACCAGAAGCTTAGCCAATTGTTGAAGTCATTCATTTTGTCCTTGCACTGCGGTATCATTCTGGGTGATGGCAGGATATTACTCAAGCCTAGGGTCATACCTGTCTGAGCTACAAGATCGGAGAGCTCCTCCATGTCTCTTTTCATGTAGTCCAGGGAGGTACATCTCAGGTCATTCACACCAATATGGACAATGACAGAGTCATATTTGTACTTGTTGTGGAGTGACCTGAGTGCGTGGGTTATGTGGTGGATCCTGCCAACTGACAGGCAGCTGACAGTAACCTTCTCCTTGTTTAGCCTGGTGAGTTGGACATCAGTGTGCCTAACTATAGAGTTATTTATGACTAGTGTGTTGGGTACATTGGTTTCCCTTATGGGTTGTGGTTTATTGGCACATTGAGTCTGTGGGCTATGTATCATTTGGGTTGTGTTGGGGGGGTGGAGGTTGCTTGCGTTTCTGTTTTGGAGGTCTATGTTGCTTGAGCAGATTATTATTGAGAGCCTCTGTGAATGTTTTTGTGTTTTTATGTGTAGAATTTGTTGGTGTAGGTTTAGTGGGACTATGTAATGAGTGTGGTGTGGTGCAAGTGTTTACCTTCTCCTCTTGACTGTCAAGTTCAGTCTTGGTTGGAGAGAGCTTTACCTCCAGTTTGGCTAGATAAGTGCAACTCTCACAGGTTGTGGTGTTGGGTGGTAGAAGGAGAGGGTTGACTGTGTACATGAGACAATTGCTACATTGCCTCAAGATGCCCAGATTCATCAGATAGACAGGAGAGAACACTGGGAGCTGACCCTTGGACATGCCTGAAAAAAAACTACTTTCCTCTAGACAAGTGAGGAAAGTGAGTATAAGAGCTGTTTTTCTCTAAGCAAGTGAGGAAAGTAAGTACAAAACTGTTTTCCTCTAGGTAAAGAGGAAAGTTGAGTGCTGTAGTAATTTGTAGCTTATTTAGTGCTAACAACAAATTCTGAACAAGTGCTGCATGAATAAGCAATTTCAAGTGCTAAAACTAAGAATCTGTACCTGGATCTTGTGGTAGATAGGCTACCTAGTCCTTACCACTCCCACTGATAAGCTAGAATGCTTCCCTCCCAACACAGAAAGGCTTGGGTCTCAGAAGCTTACAAACAGTCCTGGATACAGCAAATCTGTATCTGGACTAGACTAGTTACAGGAAAGGTGGGAAACAAGTGCAAACGTGGGCTTTTAAACCAGAAAATTGAAAGAGATGGAAAAAACTCCCAAATGACCAATAAACTACAATTTCTGGGCCAGAAACCACTCTTGTGGTAGATAGGCTACCTAGTGCTTACCACTCCAACTGGTAAGCTAGAAGGCTTCCCTCCAACACAGAAAGGCTTGCGGGGCTCAGAAGCTTACAAGCAGTCCTGGATAGAGCAAATCTGTATCTGGACTAGACTAGTTACCGGAAAGGTGGGAAATGAGCACAAATGTGAGCTTTTAAACCAGAAGGTTGAAAGAGATGGAAAAACTACCCAAACGGCCAATAAACTACAATTTCTGGGCCAGAAACCACTCTTGTGGTAGATAGGCTACCTAGTTCTTACCACTCCCACTGATAAGCTGGAAGGCTTCCCTTCAACACAGAAATGCTTGGGGGGCTCAGAAGCTTACAAACAGTCCTGGATATAGCAAATCTGTATCTGGACAAGATTAGTTACAGGAAAGGTGGGAAAGAAGTGCAAACATGGGCTTTTAAACCAGAAAGTTGAAAGAGATGGAAAAACTGCCAAACGGCCAATAAACTACAATGTCTGGGCCAGAAACCACTCTTGTGGTAGATAGGCTACCTAGTGCTTACCACTCCCATTGATAAACTAGAAGGCGTCCTTCCAACACAGAAAGGCTTGGGGGGGCTCAGAAGCTTATAAACAGTCCTAGATACAGCAAATCTGTACCTGGACTAGACTAGTTACAGGAAAGGTGGGAAACAAGCGCAAATGCAGGCTTTTAAACCAGAAAGTTAAAAGAAATGGAAAAACTGCCCAAGCGGCCAATAAACTACAATTTCTGGGCCAGAAACCACTCTTGTGGTAGATAGGCTACCTAGTGCTTACCACTCCCACTGATAAGCTAGAAGGCTTCCCTCCAACACAGAAAGGCTTGGGGAGCTCAGAAGCTTACAAACAGTCCTGGATACAACAAATCTGTGTCTGGACTAGGCTAGTTGCAGGAAAGGTGGGAAACAAGCGCAAATGTGGGCTTTTACACCAGAAAATTGAAAGAGATGGAAAAACTGCCAAATGGCCAATAAACTACAATGTCTGGGCCAGAAACCACTCTTGTGGTAGATAGGCAATGTAGTGTTTACCATTCCCACTGATAAGCTAGAAGGCTTCCCTCCAACACAGAAAGACTTGGGGGGCTCAGAAGCTTATAAACAGTCCTAGATACAGGAAATCTGTATCTGGACAACACTAGTTACAGGAAAGGTGGGAAACAAGCGCAAACGCAGGCTTTTAAACCAGAAAGTTGAAAGAGATGGAAAAACTGCCCAAACGGTCAATAAACTACAATTTATGGACCAGAAACCACTCTTGTGGTAGATAGGCTACCTAGTGCTTACCACTCCCACTAATAAGCTAGAAGGCTTCCTTCCAACACAGAATGGCTTTGGGGACTCAGAAGCTTACATACAGTCCTGTTTTATAGCAAATCTGTATCTGGACTAGACTAATTACAGGAAAGGCAGGAAAGAAGCTTAGAATTTTTTTTTGGAAAGTGGAAAAGGAGAAAGGAGAAACAGAAGATAATTCAAAATTAAGGACCTAAGTGGCTTGCCCTTCACAAATGTTCTCTCTGTATTAGGTAGAATGGGCTAGTGACACTAGACTGGAATAGAGCTGGATAGAGCTGAACAGATGGGACTGGTAGGAGTGTCTGAAGTCAAAATATGATCTCACTGTACTCGGCTGAGTGAGTAAATGAGATAGATCCAGGAAGAGTGTTCAAACACTAATTTACAGGGGGGTGGGCAATTCCAAAGCCACCAAGATTAATACCAGAACAAGAACAGGGAGGGCTGGGAAACTAACTGCAGAAACAGAGAGAGACCACAGTATTCTATGTAACAATTACATAGAAAAATAAATAACTACAGAAAGACACAGACACAATATTCAATGAAACAATTAAATACACAGAAAAATAAAATGCACTACAATATTTAACACTGCAAGTTTGCACTTAACTCAGATAGTAACGCAGTTGATTGTAGATATGTAGCAGAAGCCAAACAACTCAGATATTGAGCAGAAATAAATTCAAAGATATGTGACTAACACTTATAAATACAGAGAAACCCTCTAGGCTAAGAGTTTACATTGAATATCAATGAAGTGAAACACAATAGCCCCCACTAACTGCAGAGAGAGAGAGAGAGAGAGAGAGAGAGAGAGAGAGAGAGAGAGAGATAACTACAGAGAGACACAAACACAATATTCAATTAAACAAATGCACAGAAAAATAAAATGCAGTACAATCTTTAACACTTCAAGTTTGTTCTTAAACTCAGCTAGTAATGCAGTTGATTGTAGGTATGTAGCAGAAGCAAAACAACTCCGATATTGAGCAGTAATAAATTCAAAGATATGTGACTAACACTTATAAATACATGTGATTGTTCTACTTCCTTCTCCTTTCCTCTTCACCTCCCTCATCTCCTACACCCAACACCAAACATCTTCAGAAAACACTGACTCAACCCATCATGACAATACCAAGTATTACCCCTACTTCTATAACTTCTACATCAACAAACCTTCACCACAACTTCCAGTAATCAGGTCAAACCCACCCCCCAGCCTACTACATTCCTGATCACTCTTCTGTATAATATCAAACATTTATAAACATATTTCTCTCCCCAAACCCCCAAAATATCTCCTTTAGATTATTCTCCATAATATTAAGCCTTCTTCTCAAAAGTAACATTGAATGCAACAACTCCCTTTTCTCAAGAACAGAACCACTCTCTTCCTTCACTGTCCTGTGCCCTCCTCAATGCCCATAGCATCAGAAACAAGCTAAATCATGTAAGAACTTTTATCTCTCTTTTACCTCTCAAAACAACCCAGACATTCTAGCAATACATAATCCTGTGTCAAACAAAACTCATCCAACTTCCAGCACTATCTTACCTCCTACAAGTATATCAACAATGTCAAGCCAAGTAAACTATCTGGTGGAGGTTCTCTAATTATGTACAAAAGTAACCTAAACCCAAACGTTGTTGCCCAAGAAACTCCTCCTCTGATCCCAGTCCTAAGTGGGTTTTCCTAAAATTTTCTACTCATAAAAACAAACTGCTACTGATCACTAAGGCCTATCTGCCACCCCTTCTTCCCTAAACATATTCAAATCAATCTTCATTAACATCCTGAGTAACTGCCCCCAAAATAATAACATAATCATTTTTGGTGACTTCTCCTTTAATTATCTTAGCTCTCTTTTGGCTTACACGGGTACTTTTCTAATATACCTAGGTCTCTTTCAACTCAAGAAAGAACCAACAAGACCTAACCTCAGACTGTCCCAAACACTCCACACTCAACCTCAGTATGACAAACATACCAAACTCCATCTCCAACATAAACTTTCTCCCACCATCTTTAAGTGAGCATTGCCCAGTCACTTTTGCAACTATCAACCATTGTATAAAACTACCACCAGTATTAAAAACCTTCATAAACCAGTTTAGCACTAACATCGACAACCTCAAAAACTTTCTCACAGCCTACAGCTAGAGACATATACTCTCCTAAGGTGACTCTAATACAGCAGTCATAAGCCTAATCAACTCTCTTCTGCAGGTGCAAGACAAATTCTTCCCACTTAGCCACAGGCTTCATAAACCCACCAAAACTACAACAAAGTCAAACCTCTCCTCATTCTATGAGATGAAGTGTGACAAAGATGGAAACACCCCCCCCCACCAACTGATAACCATGCTTCTTTTATAGCTTTATGTAACCTAGCTAAACTGTCCATCTGAAGACACAAAAGCAATCTCCAAAGGAGCAAACCAATCTCTCAAATTCCCCAAACACTTTTGGAAAGAACATAACCTTCTTACAGGAAGAACATCTCCTCATGATACCAGCTTTACAAATATCATTCAATGTGGCAGAGCAAAACATTTCCCAGAAAAATTTCCTTAAAGAATTTTGCAATCTCTCTTCAATAAACTCCACATTCTCCACAGGTCATGAATCACTCACCTCACTGCCATTCACCCCCCTCTTCCATTACTTATGCATATATCCCAAGGAAATCTCTACTGTACTTAAAAGTATCCCCACTGACACCCCTCCCAGATCTGACAACATAATCCCCTGGTTCATATATCCCTGCATAGATCACCCAAATATATAATATATGAGTCATATTAGGCATCATGCCAAAAGTTTGGAAAACTGCTCTAATTAAACCTTCCCGAGGCAACCCAACCCCAAAAATACCTATCACTTCACCCAATACCCATTTTCCTAATGTGGAGCAAACTTCTAGAAAAACTAGTCTACACCTACTCTCTCACTACATCCAGCAGTATCCCCTGCTGTCCTCCAAACAGCAGCGATTTTGGCTTGGATGAAGTACTGACAGTACACTGGTCAGTAACTGATGACATTCTGCAAAACACTCATAAAAGCCTCCTTATGGCTGCCCTATTTATATAGCTTACAAAGACAGTTGTTGTCATTGACCAATACCTTCTGTTAACAAAAATAACTGAAATTGGTATTAGTCTAGACAGCACTGCTCAGTTTAAAAAATTCATTACTGACACTTTGAAGTTAAAATAGGAGCCTCCCAATAGAAATCTCTACCTATTTCCAAAGGTGTACCACAAGGATCCATTCCTGCCTCCTCCTCTTATCCATATCCATTAACAAATTTCCTTGTGACCTCCACCATCTCCCAGTCATTCTTTACGTAGCTGACATAGTCATTTACCAATCGAGTCACATTACCAACTGTCAATCCCATCTGCAGTCATTATCTGAACATGCTGGATATAATTAAGCTTAGTTCTCTCACTATTTCTTAGGTTACTGTTTCTTAGGATTAAAGTCTGCTTGTTTGGAATGCCATAGAAAGTTCCCCAAACACTGACTCTTTAGCTGTCTTTGACTTACAAAAATGTACCATAGAAACTGCCTCCACCTTAGAATACATAGAATAATGCCTTGATCAGTCTCTAACCTTTCATTCCCACATAGAGTGAGAACAAAATAAATTCATTCCACTTCTGCACCAAAAAAGACCTCCCCTTTTCTATCTCAACCAAGTAAATAATCTATGAGTCACATTAAATACCATGCCATAAACTTGGAAAGGCAGCCAGCCAAGTTATCAGCTAGAATATGGACTACCGATTTTCTTATCTGTTTCCAAGGAAAAAAAACACACTACACTCCAGATGACCTCCAATGGTGTGTGCTGATTCATTATAAAATCTCTCCTCCTTGAGCATCACTGTATCATCCTAGAAAAAAAATGGATACCAATATACCTCTCAACCTTTTAGCACAAGAAATCTGGACAAAACCTAAAATAATACAGGGACAAAGGGCCAAAAATATGGGGTAGTTTTTAAGTATTGCTCTTATAAACTTAGAATGTTACTTAGGAACAGGATTTGTATTAACATGCATTTATGAACGATATGAAGTGTGAAACACGAATGTATGTCATTACCTGATGACTTCATTCCTCAGTGATTTGCCAGAAAACCACAAATTTTATGAGGAACAGACCAAAATTATGAAGCAAAAATCTGAACATTCTGTGAAAATCTGGACAGTTGTGACATATGGATACTAATAAAACAAAGATCTGACTTACTGTTAGGATCCCAACTCTACAAACTATTCCATTTCCAGACATTTACTCCCCTTGCAGCTAAACATCATGAAAAAAGTTCCTCATATAACCTAAGACACTAGCCAGAAGCCACACCAGCTCTCACTGCCCTTCAGAACCAAACTCCACAGCACTGGACATGCATTCTCCTCTCAGGCATCTACTGTTTGCCTCTCCCCACTGAGCTAAAGTAAAGTAACACTTGCTCCAAATTCAGAATGCAGCTGAAAACATAGCTTTTCATTTAATGCAAATGCTTCTGCGTCATCACAGAATCTATCACCAACACTATCTCTATCTCCTTTCCAGTTCTCTTCTCCTCTCACAGAGTTACTAAAGGTTGACCCATTTTAGAAGCTAGTATAAATAATGTACTTTGCATTCTGTTTAATATAATGTATGTATACATTTTTTTCTATGTAACTAATCTGAACTATTCTATTATTGTTTGAATTTTGCATTTTTGTTTGTGAAATGTTTTGTAAGTCACCAAGGATGAACCTGAAATTTATCAGTATTGATCAGAACAATGGTACCTCTCTGCTGCTGAAGTTCTGCTGATGGTTTCTGTGGTGCAGTTTTACAAACAACTGCCATCCAGAATATGGCACAAGGTTACACAAAGACAAAAATGTGCTTAAAAAGATCTCCATTTATTTATAGTAACACAGGAAATCATGTTTTCTGTGACCTCAAATATTTATGAGCAATGAAATAGTAAAAAACTATCACTTTAAGAACAATACCTGTTTTCAATAGTGCTTTCCCTATTGATGCATACTTTGCAAGAAACCATTAAAGTTGAAAGTATTATTAGATAAAGCTGGAATATACTTAAATTTTATTATTCAGTAGTTTCAGGTAAATGGAGTTCAAAGTGCTGATAAAGAAATGTCATCGGTCTTCTAATATAAATGTATTTACAGCTGCTGTTTGTTTTTAGATCCATCCCCTTAGAGGTGTAAATATTGGTTTCTAGGAGATTTGGTCACATTGACTAATGCTGAAGTGTCACTGACCCCAAGTAAAATGTGAAAAAAGGGGACGATGACGATGCTGTTTTTGGAACCGTGACATTGCTTAATATGTAGGAAGGGTTTCCTTCATTATTTTACATTTAAGCAGATATTATATAAAGTCTACTCTTCAAAGGACACTGATTTTCATAAGGATTTTTCCCTCTGTGTTGTCATATAATGGTGTGTCTTGCAATATATTCCAGTAGAATATTTACAGACTTAAAAAAGACTTAAAAAAAAGTGCACCCTCATTAGAAGTTTGGCAGTTTAAAAATAAGTAATGATTTCATGGCTCTGGTTCTGCAGGCAAGCTAACCAGTGAACATTACTTCAGGACACGTGCAGGACGGATGTGGATGATGTTTATATGTACGTACTATTCAGCCTGTTATTTTCCTGTCTAGCTGCTATTTCTAGTAGCCTATTTGTCTCCCAATATATGCAGCTGTTTGGAGAATGTGAGATAGCTGTTCAGTGACAGAAGGGAATAACAGACTGGCCAGCACTAAAAGGGCTTCCATACTTGCTGGTCTGTACTGACAATAATCCAAACTGTTTGTTGAGGCAGGTCAAGTCTATAGGGGCCATGTTGGCAGCTTGTTCAGTACACTAAAGCAAAAATGAGGTTCAGAGGCGGTTCAAGAGACTACTGAGGAGCACGTCAGTTTTGTAGTTGCCACAGAGCAAATAAAGACTGAGGGGAATCAAACTCTGTACCACAGGAAGCAGCTCATTAACAGCTCCTAGCCTTAAAGCACTGTACCAATGGCCAGTCTAAACAGCATGTGTTTTAGAAGTACAACTAAATTTAGTATCTACTTGTGCAATACTTTAAACTGTTATTGGAGGGGATTCGAATGGCGCCATCTGCCCCTGTTTATAACTATGAATTGGAGTAGTTTCTGTGTTTTTTCATTTAGGGAAATGCATTTATTTCTTGAGTTGCATACCTCTGTATTCTTTGCACATGGGGTAATATGGAGTTGCATTATTTATTACTGTTTGTTGACCACAAAATCTCATTGCTGCCTTTTTACAGTGGATACTGTGGGAAAACATCCAGTGGAGTTTTAAAATAATTAAACTAGAGATACTTATGCAGTGGTTAGCATTGCTGTCTCAGCGCTCTTGAGTCAATAGTTTGTCTCAACTGCAGAATCCTCTGTGAAAGGTCTGCATGTTCTTCCTGTGTCCATATACAAATTTTCTTTGTTCACCCTGCTTTCTTTCTACATTCAAAAGACTTGCTGATAAATGAATTTGTGCTCTAGCTTGCATATAACTATGGATATTGTAATTTTTTGGAATCCTGTCCAGTTCTCTGACCTGTATGCATTGCTTGTGAAATGCCTTTTACTCAGAAAGCTCTGTTGCTGTCCCTCTGACATGCATTTTAATAATAGGATGCGACAGCGCACCCTACACAGGTATTAAACGTCCTGGAAATATGTAGTCTGGCTAAAATCACAATTTATTTTTGTTAGATTTTATGAATATAAATCTGAAATTAATTGTGTTGTAAATATGCTGAAAGAAAAGGCTTGCTTAAATGCAGAAACAAAGTTTAAGTAATATGTGATCAGCAGTCATACTAAATGACCATGGCTTGGAAAAGGAATCTGCTGAATGGACATTCTTCCCTTACAGACTCAAAACAGGATGTATGCAAGAGCAAAAATACAAAATCTGCTTTTAAAGAATGGGCATTATTCCCTTACAGACTCAAAACAGGATGTATGCAAGAACAAAAATGCAAAATCTGCTTTTAAAGAACAATGACATGTTATTCTGCATGGAAAAACAGGATAACAGATGTTTTTTATACAAAGATCCAAATAAAATACAGGATGTTCACACTGTCAGAAAAGCTGATCTCTGACAATGTGTTTTCTCAAAAATATGTTTTTCTGCATAAAAAACAGGATATGCTTGACATAAGAACATATGTTTCTATACACAGATTCAAATAGAATACAGACAATGTGTTTCCTCAAAAATATGTTTTTCTACATGGACATCAGGACACTGTTACAGGATATTCACACTGTCAGAAAAGCTGGTCTCTTACAAGACATTGTTAAACAAGGAAGTTTAGTATTGTTTCTACAGGATAAGCAATTCTCCAAAATATGTTTATTTATGACTAAAAACTGTATATAAAGAGCTGTATAAATCCAGTTGTTGAGAGAGATATGGTAGGGACACAAGTCCTAAGGTAAATGTTATATCTCTCACATCATCTGTACTATATGAGAAGTAAAGTTGGAACAGTACTTTTAAGCTGTAACGTGTTTCTGTTTGGTTTATTATAAAAAGTTATTGGTTACTGCTCTTAAAGACAAGTGCTGCAAAGTATATTCTCTCATCAGTGTATATTCTGCAAGTTTCTGTATGCAACAGACTGTGAATGCAAATATAACTAGACTTTGAATTTTAGCAAGAATCCATCCAGGCAAGAAGCAAGAAGCAAGTAAGAGCCATATAATATTTTTTCAATGGCGAGGCAGCTGAGTGACTAGCTCCATATAATTTTTCAATGGCAAGCTAGCCTGCATTTGAACCTACAATCTGCATTCAAACACAGGAGGAGTGATGGTAAGCCCTGCAGAGGGTCACTTCAGTCAAATTACAGTAACTAACATTTGTACGTATGTGTAAATCCTAAACAGAAGTATTCCAGTTTATGCAGCTTGCAGTAGTAAAGTTTTTTTAGACGTCTACAATCCGGAGTGAGACTAGTTCAAGAAATTTGCAGTGCCATAAATTCTTCAAGAAAAGGGGGATATCCACTAGCCCATCAGTCCACTGCCTGTTGTGCTTTCCCAGCTTCTCAAGTGACTTTGAAAAAATTCCAGCCATCTGCAATAGCAGCCTGATCACCTGTTTTCTTGCTAACTGGTAAGACTTTTTTTTTCTGTGTCACATATTTAGTGTGGATGATGTTAAGACAGGTTGTATATTCATATATAGTTTCTGTATTCCTAGACAGGTTGTATATTACTAGACAGTATGGATATGATTTATAATTCATGCAGGAGTAAACCAAACTTTAGTAAAAAAATGCTATGTTGGTATACACAGCACATCAGTAAATGTAAAACCTTATTAGGGCAGGTTGATAGTAAGGCATTATGCAAATGTATTACAATATTTGACTGGTATCTCAAAGAAAACCATGTGAAATATGACAAATGTTTATTGTGTGCTTCAACAAAAACTGCATTTTGTGTATTATGTCATAAAAAAGTATTGCATCATATTGCGAAAGAAATAGACTGTAAAGACAGATCTGAAGAATTAACTAAGGGTAAAGTGTTTCCATTACATTCTGATGTTGAACAGTTATGTCCTGTCACCACATGTGAGTCAGATCATTTACTGATAGAACCCCTAGTACATTTTGTTACAAAGGAATGTAGTAAACTTCTAAAAGACAGACATAATGAGTTCAGGAAGCTTAGACAAGTTATACACACATCTTTTCAAAAGTGCATAGGAGTTTCAAATTCAGCAGAACAGCTTACTAAAGAATGTCAGAAAGACCATGCAACATCACAGAAAATTCAACAGCAGTTGCAGGATAAAGGAAATAAATTAGCTCAATTGACAAAGACTGGAAATTTCCTGCATACACAGTTAATCTGTGCAAAAGAAATATATTTTATAATATGTTTATGTTTTGAAAATGGTTAAACATACATGGTAAGATGGTAGGATCTGATGTAGGGACAAATCATTCTTAAATGTTTTACTTTCATTCAGTTAAAGCAAGACATCTATCAGTACTACAGTAAAGTAAAGCATATGAATGTCATTCATTAGCATAGTCAAAAGGTAAACAAAACTGTTCTAGTGTATAAAATTAAATAAAAATAGTTAATAAGAATAAAAATGTAAAGTCACAAGACTGACATGCTTGTATAAAGATATACAGATACAAGACAGACATCTATGTATGTTCTTTTCATCTAGAGTACATTTGTTTACAATACACAAAAGCAAAAGGCAGACAGCAGCAAATATAAATAATATAAATATAAATGTGTTGGTTAAACTAATATCTATTTTGTTTTTTACAATTTGTTTATAATTATATAGTAACACCAAACAGTTAAAGTTCTGAATTTTAAAAAGAAAATCACAGATGGTATTATTCAAACAGTTTTTGTAAAATTAATGGCAGGACAGTTAAATAGTTAAATAAAAATAAAAAAATACTGAAATCCATGTAAGGTAATTGTAAAATGATGTCTATTTATGTTGTATAAATGCATAGTTATGCAAATCACAATCACATTAAAGGAAAAATGCCAAAAGAATTAACTATAGTTTACAGAGTATGAAATGTGAGCTCAGACCTTCCTAGACTGAATGAATAGTTACAGGAAATGCTGGAAAGATAAGATAAACAACAAGACTAATTGCCAGGCAAGTAGCTTGAGTTTTTCTAAAGCATCATTGTTATTAAAACATAATTGTTAAAATGTTTACAAGCAACACTATTTAGTAATTGTCATAAAATGCCACAATTGTGCATAGATGTCACTGATAATCTGTTTGCAAGTAAATGTTAAAAGGACAAAAAACTCAGTTGCATCAAGTACAGCCAGCAAATGGGCTACAGTATACATGCAGTTCAAATCAATTGTGCAGGAGAATGTAAATGCCTACTAGTGGTAGTAAACAGCAAAAGCTTTATAAAAAAATATCAGATCAGACAAAAAGTTCATAATTTAATAAAATAAATGTATAACCATAGTGTTAGGCTAACATACATTCTATTTTCACAGCATAGGGCAGGTAAACAGTGCTGAAGTACTACAGGGGGAGGGGTACTTTCTCAGTTTTACACTGACTGTATAAGAGGGAGGGGCACTTTCTCAGTTTTACACTGACTGTATAAACAGACTGTGACAAGGGTCTGAAATAAAGCTACAAGAAAAAATATCTCATTCCTTCTTGACAATACTCTTTTATGGGGAGGAAAAAACAGGTATTAGTGTATTAGAAATACTGGTAAACTGGATTAAACCTGACAGGATAAGATATTTTACAAGTTGTTAATAGCTATCATAATGGTTATTATTTTATTGTTTAGAAAAAACAAGAGATGATTTAAAATTGCTTTATTAAAGCTATACAAGAGAGAATAAAGATATGCAAAATGCATAAATGTTTCTAATAGCAAGAATGGTCACTATTTTTAATAAGTTTTTGGCAAAACAATGTTGGTATAAAAGCATGAATATTTTTAATAATTGTTGAGTATGTAGTTTAAAATAACAGGACATATGGATTTGGTATCAGTTCCACTAGATATTTCTAAAGAGACAAACATTTTCCAAGATTTTGCTTAATATTAATGTTATTAAATTTGTAAGATTAGACTAAATGTACTTTATAGTCATTGTATGTACAAATGCAGAAGAATTCAGTACAAATTAAATAAATGTCTAGTAATGAATATGTGTGAAAAAAACATATTTAAAGAAAAAATGGGTCCAGGATACCTACTAGATTGAAATGCATGAATAGCAAACAGTCTATGTAAATACATACTGTACAGGATACATTGCAATAAGTTCAAAAGTAATTTGTCAAGTTGTAATATCACTGGTTTACCCCAGTAAAATAATTGCTTTCAAATATTTATTATCTAAGCCCAGTTCAGTACTTTTCCAAGATGTTAATGGGCAGTTCAAAGACATGACCACAATGTTATGGTTAAAATGACATTGAAATTGTGTGTTTTCAGTAGTGTATAAATGCTTGCAGTAGCACATGGTTACTGTCTCTTATAGTTAATTCAACAGTTGCAAAGAGTTAATGAAACAATTCTAAGTCATCAATTAAATTCTGTGAATGCAAAAGAATAAATTGATCAAGTTAAACTAAAGCAGACACAGCTCATAACTGATAAAATATTTTCACAGAATGGTCTGCAAAGAAAAAGTTGTTAAATACATTCAGTTTTGGTAGTAATACTTTAATATCATTGTATTAACTATGTAAAATTGCATTTTGATTTGTTGTATCAAACTAAAGGTTTGTTTCTTAATGTGTTTTCTATATAAAATGTTTTGAGTATGTTTAAAAACAGAGGGAATTGTTAGATTTTATGAATATAAATCTGAAATTAATTGTGTTGTAAATATGCTGAAAGAAAAGGCTTGCTTAAATGCAGAAACAAAGTTTAAGTAATATGTGATCAGCAGTCATTAAATGACCATGGCTTGGAAAAGGAATCTGCTGAATGGACATTCTTCCCTTACAGACTCAAAACAGGATGTATGCAAGAGCAAAAATACAAAATCTGCTTTTAAAGAATGGACATTATTCCCTTACAGACTCAAAACAGGATGTATGCAAGAACAAAAATGCAAAATCTGCTTTTAAAGAACAATGACATGTTATTCTGCATGAAAAACAGGATAACAGATGTTTTTTATACAAAGATCCAAATAAAATACAGGATGTTCACACTGTCAGAAAAGCTGATCTCTGAACAGACTCAAAACAGGATGTATGCAAGAGCAAAAATACAAAATCTGCTTTTAAAGAATGGACATTATTCCCTTACAGACTCAAAACAGGATGTATGCAAGAACAAAAATGCAAAATCTGCTTTTAAAGAACAATGACATGTTATTCTGCATGGAAAAACAGGATAACAGATGTTTTTTATACAAAGATCCAAATAAAATACAGGATGTTCACACTGTCAGAAAAGCTGATCTCTGACAATGTGTTTTCTCAAAAATATGTTTTTCTGCATAAAAAACAGGATATGCTTGACATAAGAACATATGTTTCTATACACAGATTCAAATAGAATACAGACAATGTGTTTCCTCAAAAATATGTTTTTCTACATGGACATCAGGACACTGTTACAGGGTATTCACACTGTCAGAAAAGCTGGTCTCTTACAAGACATTGTTAAACAAGGAAGTTTAGTATTGTTTCTACAGGATAAGCAATTCTCCAAAATATGTTTATTTATGACTAAAAACTGTATATAAAGAGCTGTATAAATCCAGTTGTTGAGAGAGATATGGTAGGGACACAAGTCCTAAGGTAAATGTTATATCTCTCACATCATCTGTACTATATGAGAAGTAAAGTTGGAACAGTACTTTTAAGCTGTAACGTGTTTCCGTTTGGTTTATTATAAAAAGTTATTGGTTACTGCTCTTAAAGACAAGTGCTGCAAAGTATATTCTCTCATCAGTGTATATTCTGCAAGTTTCTGTATGCAACAGACTGTGAATGCAAATATAACTAGACTTTGAATTTTAGCAGAATCCAGCCAGCAAGACTGAGTGTCTTAAGAACACTGCAAATCCATCCCACAGCAAGAAGCAGCAAGCAGTAAGCAGAGAAATCTCAAAATATTTTTTCAATTTTATTTCGAGAACCCCCCACACTTGACACTTTTATTCCACTCCTTGTTATATATGTAGTGATTACCCCCCCAACCCCCACAGTGTGGGGGCACCATACAAACACGCAGCTGCAGTGCTGCCTTACACTTACAGAAACATCTTACTTTGCTGATTTAGTTACAGACAGCACTGTGACATACTTCTGTAACCCCCCACCCCACCGTGCTATTGCACTGCTCATCACACTTATACGTTAACAACTCCTGCCAGCACATCATTTAGCTACAAAGTACAGAGAAGTAAGATGACAAAGAATGAAAGCTAAAATCTGAGTTGTTATCTGTAATCTAAAGATTTTGTTCTTCTTAGAAATAAATACCAGAAGAGATACATGTAATAGTGGATTAATGTTTTGAAGCTGCACAGGAAACTAGATGTGCTAACAATATAACTTTCTTCCTCTGCTTATTTCCTGATGGCTGTATGAAACAAATACTTTCAGTCACCACAGAGCATATTTAAAAGTTCTTACGTCAAATAATATAGTTCAAAATTTATAGATGAGTGTTTGTTTTTCTTCTTCCAGGCTTCCAATCCACTGTGGCAATCTAGAAGCTCCACCTCAGTGTCATCAGGTGGTCGGTTTCGCTGCCCTTCTTGCCGTCATGAAGTGATTCTGGATCGGCATGGAGTCTATGGGCTGCAAAGGAACCTTCTAGTAGAAAACATTATTGATATTTATAAACAAGAATCATCAAGGTAAGACTCCAAGCTGTTATGGACTGTTGGTTTATTTTAATGATAACTGAAGGGGAACTGTTAATTAAGGGCTTAATTTCACATGGGTTTCTGGGAAGCAGATGTTAACAAGAAGTAAGTCAATCATACAGTGTACAGTATGACTACACAATAATATATAAAAATGTTCATATTTTCCATGTTAATTATTTTATACATTTCTATCATAACAAATTAGCATTGCAAAGCCTTTTTAATTAAATTAAAACGTTAGAGACTTCTACCCATTAAAATTAAAATTACTACTGCAGATACTATTAAAAAGCTATGTGGCATATTTAACTAGGTCATTTTAGACCAGCCCTTGTCAGACCAGACACGGACGCCTAGGATATTACACCTTGCAAATCAAATCTTCATAAATGTATCACATTTCTGAAAACAGCAATTTATCACAAAGCAAATGATCTGCAGCATGTCTGCTTATTATAACACATACACACACACACACACACACACACACACACACACATACGCACACGCACATGCACACACATACACACACAGATTTTTTTGACATCGAAATAACCAAGTTAATTTATGGGATATTGACTACATCTATTTATGGGAAACAATTTTCTAAAAACACATTTTTAACACCAAGTAGCTATCATCTATAACATATGATCAGGAATATTCTTAAGTCATGATTTATTAGGGCAAATCAGATTTGTGATAACCTGTGGTATATAAAGCTGTTTAAAGTGATTTGGCACATAGATTTAAACACAACAGCTTCAATATGTAAAATATCAGACCATCTATAAAGTATCACATCTTAACAGAAATTAATTATTAGTATATAAAGTGAGAGGACTCTAAGGACATTGAATTGAATTTCATGTTAACATGTAGGGCAAATAGTAAGGAGGTTGAGAAGGTTATGCGGAAGCATTGAGAAATACTGTTAACAGATCATGCTTTGGCATCTTATTATCACCTTATTTATTTATTTACTGCATTTGTTGACTGGGAAGGTCCACTACGCCAAAAAATGCCCATTTTCAGAGGAGGCCTGGGGAGAAAAGCTCCACAGAGGTACGAATACATGCAATTAAATAAAGCACAATAACAATACAATGCTTACAATGTGACAAAAAACAGGATAACAAAAATATCAGATCAACTGCTAAAGCACAAGAGCATATAATACATTCAATGTGATAACAACACAAGATAGCAAAATATGTCAGATTAAACTGCCAAAGTTCAGGTAACAAAGCAATATATACAATTTGATAGGAATACATACAACAGTTGAATATTAAATGTGGCTGTAGTTATAAAAGGGGTAAAAACTTATCTCAGCATTTAATTATTTTAAAGCTTTGAGTGACCCCAGGACTTTTAATATTGTATCTGTTAATCTAAGTGTCTCTAAGACTTGTGGGAAATGTAGTTTTCGTGCACACATTCTTAACAGAAGAAATTTTGTGGAAGTTTCTACACAGGTCTAACTATGTACATCTTAAACAATAGATATAATTTGAGGAATATATGGTGTAAATTGTGAAGTGTATTATAATACATATACAACCAAATTTTCTTTAATAAGAATTGACAGGATAATTCTGGGAAAGTATTCCTCCAATTCATTTATAGCTGATCTTTCTTTAAACACGTTTATTGAATTATCACTTAAGACATATACAATCATGCATTTATATAAAAGAAAACAAACCATGTGAACATGTTCACAGACGCAAACATTATACATCACATACATTCTTTTATGCCATTATCAGCAATCCAACATTACACAAACTGCTCAATTCCTGCCTTCCCTTATACCTCACTCCTCCTTCAAAATATTATTCTGCATGTATTACTCCCACAGTTTCCATTTTTCTGTGCAATTTGCTCCTACCCATTTGTAAAGATCCCACTTCCAGTTTTTTTTATCCCTGTTAAAAAATTCACTGCTTCAGATACAATTGGTTTAGACTTTGATTTCCATTTTCTGGCAATTGCTTTTTTGGCAGCCACCAGAACTAAATTTAACAAGGTCTCACTATGTCTAGACAATTCCGATCCTGCATCCCAGCTCAAAAATCATTTCCTTAGTTACACCCACTTGCTCACCCAATATTTCTGACAGAGTATTCTATAGGTATTTTTTTTTAAATCTGCCAGCTCATTACACTCCCAAACATATGTTCCCAGTTACCTCTTTCTTCCCCATCACACTTCCAACATCTGCCATCTACCTTAGGAACAATTCTTTGGAGTCTGGTTGTGGTATAGAAATACCTTATGCAAACATATCCAAGCAAAAATCCTAAATCTTCTAGAGTTTGTTGCATGTTTGGGAGCCATACATATATCCTCCTGTTGCTTCCTTGTGCATTGCTTATCCAGGCTTTCTTGCAGCTCTATTCTAACCTTGTCCGATTGATTCCTATAGTTATCGTGCAATGTTTTATATGCCCTACTAGTTTTTTTAATCGCAGCTTCAATTCTAGATTCAATTAAAAACTACTGGAACAGCTCTTTACTTAGGATTCCCTGATCCCTTTCTTTTTGCCTATACTCTTATATCAATCACTGATAGGGAAGTCAGACTCTTGCCTGCAGTCCACATGTCTTTTTGGCCTCTTCCCATTCAGTTACCTTTCCATCTCTAGTTATTTGCTCCCAATAATGTGGTTCTTTAGCCAGTTTTCTCCTGTAAATTCCAGGCCTCTTTTGTCTGTTCTCTGTACTCCTAATTGCTGTCATTCTTATTGGCAGAGTCTCCTTTCCCCATTCTCATCTTGGTTTAGTTCTTAGAATACTTAATATTCTGCATGACTGTTGTTATTCTGCTTAAGGGTCTGCATCCAAACTCCCACTCTCTCCATTTTTCTTGAATCCCCCCTGCTTCATCATCATCCCTTTTCCAATCTGAATTATAGCTTTCTGCTTGTGTTTGTATATGAGCCTTAACTGTGTAGCTCTAAAAATATCCCTTCAAATTAGGTAATCCTAAATCAGCTGATCCCACTTGACTCTTGCCCTCTTCTCCTCCCAGATAAAATTTTTCAACTCTTTATTAATTACTGTCCACAGCTTCTCCTCTGGTTGATAACAATATGCCTGATCTGTATATAAAACTAAAGGGATGAAAACATTTTCACAGCTTGTATCTTGCTATCCATACCTATAAAAAAGTGATACCAATTTCTCAGTTTTTGTATTATATTTTATTTAGTTTCTTCCCCTGTATCCTTAGCTGCCATAACAGAATCCCTTTTACCCCACACTCCTAAATACTTCATTTTATCATGTCCCCATAAGTATGGGTTTTGCTGAACCAATTCATGAGTGGGTACATGCTTTACAGCTATGGCCTTTGTTTTGTCTTCGCTAATTTTATATCCCAAAAAAAACTGAAACTGTCTCAGAATGCTCCACGACACTGAAATGTCCTTTTCTGGTTTTATCAGGTACAAAATTATAGCATCTGCAAATAAAGCCAAATTTTCTTGTTTTACATACCAATTATATCCTTGAGTCACTTATTTTTCTTTGCCAATGGTTCTAAATATAATGCAAATAACAAAGGGGAAAGAGGACACCCTTCCTAATTCCTCTGTTCAGACACAACCTACCAGAGAGGAACCCTCCCACTTTCATGTCTGCCTCCAGTTCCTCATATATCCTCCTAATTAACTTTATTATTATGTCAGGAAATGTAAATTCTGCTATTGCCCTACTCAGAAAGTTCCAGCTTACTCTGTCAACTGCTTTCTCTGCATCAAGACCCTGTAAACTGCATTCTCTGCATCAAGACCCAACAACAACAGCAGTGTTTTCTTACAATCTGTTTCCCTTTGGATCATCATTGTTCTGTTAATATTGTCAGATGTTTGCCTCCCCTCCACAAAACCACATTGATCCATATCTATCAGTTTTGGCAACACCTTTCCATTCTTGAAGCTATTATAGACATAAACACTTTATAATCATGGTTTAAATTTTAAATGTGCCTATATGAAGCTGGTTCTGATGAGTCTTTACTATCTTTGGGTATTACAGCCACCACAGTTTTCTTCAAGGATATTGGTGCTTCCTCTCTTTTTAAAATACTGTTAAATAAAACCTTCTATATGTTTATCACTTTCTTCCCGGCTATCTTCTAAACTTCCACAGGAACATCATATATTCATGGAGATGTTCCTGCATGTTGATTATACTTCACCATTTTTATCTCATCTCCTCATATCTTAACTGCTAATTGTTGACCCTCACGTACCTCTGACTTTGGTATACTTAAGTGTTCCTTAAATATTTCCATTTGTGCCTTTTTCTTACTTTTCACATTTCTGTCCTATATACAAATTTTCATAAAATTTCTGAAAGATCTCTAATACCTGTACGAGATCTCTGATATTTTTTCTTGTTATAGGCTCCCTAGGTTTGGCAACAACCCTTTCTACTTCCTGTTGCCTAAGTTGTGGTAAAAGTTTTTGTGCTCTGCAGTTATAAAAAACAGTTGCTTAACAGCAATCTTTCTAAACTCATGCATATTATCCAGGTATACTCTTATTTTATCTTTAGCACTCTGCAGTTGTACTTCTTCTTGTTCTGTGAGAGTCCCCTTATTCTGCAATACTTTGTCAGCCTCTCTAAATAGTTATTTCTACTTTTTAACCATATCTCATTTTTGTTTATTTCTATCCTATTTTAAACTCTTGTTTATTTTATCCCACTCACTTACTATAACTTCTGAAGAAATTTCTATCTTCCTTAATAACTTTTGCATAATTTTCAATACCTATTCCTTAAAGGACAACAATGGGCTTCTATTATTAAATGCTGAACTTCTCTGTCCTTTTTCTCCCTATTTACAGTCCCTACTATGAATAAACAATAATACAGCATTTCAAATATTTTAATTTGAGTGTTTCTCTCCACTAGTACAGTACCTTACTATACTGTGGTGGTTTCACTTTCAAAAGACTTTTATCCCACCCTGGAAATGCTTACTGCAGTCTCCAATTCATTGATGTCATCAAGGCCAATGAATGCAGGTAGTTTTCTGACCAATTCCCTCTCAAAATTGACATCATCATGACCGTTCTAAATCCCACCCATGCTGTGATGTCATAGCTCCCTGGTCCTTCCCGTACCCATACAGAAAGTAAAGGCTAGAACAAGGAAACGGTACATAAGTCAAGTCTCCTGCTGTGAGCTGTCAATCACAGCACCTAACAGATCAAATTACCCTTAGCACTTTAACAGCTAGGGATGTTAGGTGTGAAGGGGGATGGGAGATGAATCAAAGTAGTACAATTCAGGCTTCATAAAAGACCGCAATTTAGCCATTCTAAAAAGAAGCATTAGCAAAAAGCACTTTGAAAGTCTGTTCTGTGGCATTTGCACTGTTTGTGTTTGAGTCTATATTAAATCAGCGAACGCTTAAAAAAGCAAATGCTGATCTATCGACCCCATGTAAGTGAAAGCTTACAATCCCGAACACTTAGAACAGCAATTTTTTTCCCCAGATGAAAATAACATCGCTGTTCCAAAAAAAAAAAAAAAAAACTTTAAAACATTGCATAAAATGGGGGGCTGTGCCCCCCATACCCCCCTACTTAAATATATCAACTCCGAGATCACACTACAGTGACAAAAATGGCAAAATAACAAAGGCGGCCAAGTGATTTCTTTCCCAGGGAAAGAAATTGCTTATATGTTGTTTCAGTATTTGCCGTTTCGTGCTTTCAAGTTCAAAAAAGACGCTTTCACAAGAATGTGTCTTCGATCATATAACTGGGAACCTTGTGTTTTAAGTAGTCATTGAACAGCATAAAATGTTACTTAAAACTGAGTGAAAGACAGCACTGTATGCATGTAAAATCAATGCACTGACAGGAGCTTTAGGAAGAAAGAGTCCTGCATGATGTAATTATTTACATACAAGCATTGCATTGCGGGATACCTAGAGGCAGACTAAACAGTCAGGATCACTACAAGATGCTAGACCCCATGTGGTCAGACTCAGAAATTACATATAAAAATATTTAAAAACCTGTAAATAGTCCCAGAGTGATGTTAAAAAGTAGGAAACACCAAACCATGATAAAATAACCATGTCTTTTAAGTCTGTGGGTGCAGTTCTCCTTTAAATTCCTCACTTTTCAACAGGTAGATGGGGAAGTGCCAGTGTTTCATTTTTACTTCATTATCCTGCATTTTTATCTTAGTTGTTATTGGTGCATGATCTGAAATAATTATTGGATGCATGCTGAAGCTTTTGATTAACTTCACATATTCTTGTGAAATATAATTAATGTCTAGTCTAGCCCAGTTATTTTATTGGACCTTGGGAAATAATATGTAAATTCTCCCTGAGTTCCTACCACTGAATTTGTGCCTTCCAATCCAAATATTTTTATAAATTTCTTCAGAAGTCAATCCGCTTTTGTTATATTTTTACCTTCTAGGTTCCCATATACATCCTCACTGTTGCAAATCAAGTTCTAGACCCCTACTAATAAGTAATATTCTCTGCTAAAAGCTAAATATTTCTCACAAAAGTTTTCTTAAACTCAATAATAGTTTTAGGTGGAATATAAATACATGTCAGATTAAGTCTCTTCTCTTTCCAGTAGTCACTTACTTCCACAAATCTGCCATTACTATATTCCCCCCTCTTCTATCAATATTAGAATTCCTCTAGCAATTAGTATAAGTACCCCCCTTTTCCTTTGTCCCTGATATTCTGTTGACTATAGATCCAGAAATATTTCCTTTATCACATTCACATGCTCACTTCTGTCCAAATGTGCCTCCAGTAACATTGCTGTTTGAAGTCTGCATTTCTTAACATATAATTCAATACACTTATCTTTTTGTGTATACCTGTAAGGCCATTCATGTTCCAAAATATGTTTAGTGTAGCCATTGTAATAATAAGTTGTTATTCTCACCTATTATATTTGACAGCTTTTTAAATGTTATTTCCAGCTTTTGTGTTACATGCATCCACTAATGTTTGGCAAGTTGATCCTTTATACAGCTATTTCGTGTAATCTCCATTTGAACCTGCAGCACATTTTTCAAGACTTTTTGTTTTAATGAAAACCCTCAAAAAACTCCCCTCCATATTCTATTAACTTAAAACAAACACTCAAAACTATGTACATTTTTAAATAATGTGGTTTCACCCTCCTGATAGGAACTATTGTCCCAAATCAACAGCTGTACTCACAAGCATTAATGAACCTAAAATTAAGGTTATCCATGCTAAGATGCATGTTGCAGCCTGTGCTCCTACTTATCTTTATTCCCCTGCAAGATGTGAAAAACAGCTTGTATGCTTTCAGAAAACATTAACTTTTAGTCTTATGGAAAAGTGTACTGGCTATCTTTAAATAAAATTAAATTGTACACTGTTCTAGTAAATGCATTAAAGTATTTAGTTAGTAGAAAAGTTGCTATCTCTTATTCACTTTCAATAATTTAAAACTTTATTTTTTTATTGAGCTGCTTGCAATTGTACCTTTTGATTTTATGTTTCTTGCAGTAAATAATGTCCAGACCTCTTGATTTATTGTCTTCTCCTTTAGTCAGCTTGTTTCCATGGAAACATGGGAGCAAAATATAGACCTTTCCCTCAGCTACAGACGTGTAATTTGGCACTAAATATTTATTTGCTTAAAGAAAACTATTCATTACATTGTGGTCTCTCATTTTTTTTAAATCCTACTTGCATTCCCAAAGAATCAATAGATTAAGCCAAAGGCATTAATCCAGACATTCACATATGCAAAAGTGCATATATTATAATCATTGCACATTTACACCCAATCCCCCCACCCCAGTAGCCCAAGATTACACCCTACTGACTTAAACATGTTTTTGTCTAGACTTTCTTCTCTTTTTACATTGTAATACCTACATTTCTTAAAACTAAAAAAGGAAAAAGCACTAGTATCTTTATCACATAGTTTTACTATATAATATGTAATTTATATCATAAAATGTTTTATACAAGTACTGTTAAGAAAAAAATTTTACTTGTAGTTACTTTTTCCCTTTTCTCTTTTTTCCCCTTTTAGTGTTTTCCAAACTTTAATGACATGAAGTAGGGCACTTGCTTGTCAGTCCACCCAAAAAGTTTAACTAAGTCAACAAAAATCCAGTTTGCCTCAGCTATGTTTTCTTGTAAAGCCATATTTCACAAATGTGAGTGATGCTTTATAGTCTCACATTTATTTATTACTTTCAGTGTTGCTGGCCTACTTCCTCTTCATCTCCATCTCCCAGCCAAAGTCTTAGGTACTCCCAATTCTTACAGTCAAGCCCTATGCTTTTTTCTGTCTCTCAAGCATTTTCCTTTGGAGCATTATAAAAAGTTTCACTGGCAACATCTCACTGTGAGCCTTACCATCAGAAGAATGAGAAGCAGAGCCTCTTCTGTTTGATGGCTCATCCCTTGTTGGGTTGTTTCATATTTTGTATTTTCCTCTTAGCATGTTTTGCATCAAAAATGACATTGATCTTTCAAGAAGAAATATTCTGAAGACAGCTGGATACAGCAATTTGAATCGGGCACCTGCCTCTCAATATTACCTGATTGCTGGGATAAATTTGCTTCTCTTCTGCCTGATGTACAGTTAATAATCATTTTGCACAAACACTCTACTCTCTCCAATTTCTATCACCTTGCCCTTTTTCCACAGTTTTGTCAGGATCAACTCTTTCTGCTGGTGTGATTACATCTTTATTAATATGGCCAGGTTTGGAACATGCACACAATGTGCCCTTTCAATTACAAATCCTGCTGTGGAATACCAGTCCATTTACTCATTGGTGCATTTATAAAATTAATACAGTTGGCTCCTTCCAGTTTCTGTGGTACAGCAAAAAATCTCACATTTTCTCTGAATTATCTGTCCTCTAATGCTGCCATTTTTTGAAAGAGCTCTGCTTGAGAAGTCTTAAATTCAGACAGCCAAAAAACCACAAACTTACTAAAAAAAGTAAGACCTAAGAGTCTAATCACCTACCTATCAAAAATCACAAATAACAGTATTAATATAAATTGTAAATACTTATATATAAATGCTCATAGCATTATTTCGTGAAATGATATTTGTCAAAAATGCCCTCAAATCAAATCTGATAATAAAGCTCTGTAAAAAACCAGTCCCCTTTTTATGGTGACCTCCTCCAAAATGTCCTGAACAAATTTCAAAGGGTAATTACCCTTTGAAATTTGTTTGGGACATTTTTGGAGGAGGTACCATAAAAGGAGACTGGTTTTTACAGAGCTATTTTTCAAATAGATTTGATGAAGGGGCATTTGACAATACATCATTTCAACGAAAAAATGCTGATAATGACCTTAATATACCTTTTGAAGGAACTAGACTTGACCCATACATTAGTTATATCACTACATTTAGTTTTTTGTGGCAACACTTCCTGTTAAATTCAGACAGCCTTTTCTTCATTTTGACCTTTCATTTTTGCAGTTTTATCAGTTCATCTGAATAGCTGTTTGAATCTTCTTCCATCTTTTCCAGGGTTTTGTTATTTGAGCTGATATACTCTTTCAGTGGTTCATTTGTTTTAATCAACTCTGAGCTTGACTTATTTTTCTTCTAAAGTACTGGAAGCCATCTGTTGTACCAAAGCTGGAACTTGAACTGCTTCTTGCTGAACAACTGCAGGATTTTTCCCATTCAGTGTTTTCTCTTCACCTTTTCTAGTTGAATTTCTTTCAGACTTTCTAAGTTTCAGCATTGCTGGCATGCAGGCAGTAACTAAATTTTACTAAAACAGACTAAATTACTGGCCCTTATCTAGTAGTCTTTTTTTACACTGAGAGAGGTAAAATTATGCATTGATTGATCATTGTGCAGCCATTTTGGAAAAGCATCACAGATGATCTTTTAAGAAAGGAAGGAAAGAAGATAGATTTTATTGAAGGGTGCAGTGCTCACACCATGAATGAATTAATTATTTTAGGCTCTGGAATGGTATTTACTCTACAGCTTTTAATTTCATTATCTGTTTTTTGGAAATCTTTTTTTGGAAGAAATATTATATGAATAATTAATGAAGCTTGGTGATCATGTAACATTTTAAGTATTTAAATGTGCAATGAACTCAGTGTCTTTATGTTGCACTGATGAAGCCATGTTTTGAACTACGAAACCACTCTACAGAAATAAAGTTATTTACTTGAATATATTACTAAGAACTTACAGACACCAGTGAAACCAAGACCTGCATAAAAACAGATGCGGGACCATACACATTAAAGAACCACACTTTTTAATGACACTAGTTAAGCACTTTCATCCAAGTAAAAGGACTTCATCAGAACTAAAGCACAAGTAGTTCAACACTCATTTTATAACATTAAAAAGTCACACGTTCAATTAATAAATTGGCATTATTCCTTTCCTATACAATGAGTAACTAAATTAACTACAAATCTTTAAAACCTACACCTGGACTCATACCGGCATTTCACAGAAAAAGGAAAAGTCACATATTCAAAGATTTGGTATTTCATAAGAAGTCAATGGTAGTAGCCATAAATTTTAAATCTACTGAAAAAAAAAAAAAAAAAAATATATATATATATAAATACATAGGTCTTGAATATATTACTAATGTTAACATTTTTCCAAGGGCTGGAGATATTTGTGCGTATATATATATATATATATATATATATATACTTGACAGCTTATTGAATAATGGTATACTGTCATAATACTGAAGGCAAACTCCTGAAATGTCAAAATGGTGAAACTTTACAATGCTGAGCTCAAAATTTTTATTTTTTATTTATTTATTTTACATTTGTTGACCGGGAATGTCTGACTGGGCAGAAGACGTTTTTTAGCAGAGGCCCAGGGAGAAAAGCTCCAAATTTTAAAAACAATTTTAAAATTCCAAGAAATTTAAGAAAATGTGCAATAATATAATAATGCTTAAAAGTCAAAAGAAACAACATCAGTACTGTGTTACAAATAAAGTTATAAAATGCATAGGAAGTTAAATGAAAAGCATAGGTAGTTGGTTATTTAGGCTAGCTGTTATGTAAACATATGAACTGTACATTGTCTTGAAATGTGAATACAGAGAAAGAATGTAAAGGAAAGTGTAGAGGTGAATATAGGAAAAAGGATGGAGTAGATTGTAAAGGATAGAGGATGATTCTAAGAGTGAAACAGTAATGACAGAGGAGAAAGAAAGTATATTAGATGGATATATTCAGGGAGTGTGAGAACAGTGGCAGGTCCATTTTAGTTTAAAGTACACTTTTGAGGCCAATTTAAATTGTTTAGGATGTGTAAGATTTCTGATTTCAACAGGGAGTTTGTTCCATGCTATGGTGGGGCAGTAGCTATATATGTGGCACCCAGAGTTTGACTTGGGTTTATAGATACATAATAGATCTTGGATTAAGCTCTGGAGATGTCTTGTAAGGGAATAGTGGGAGATGAGGGAGTGTAGTGCAGAACAGAACACTGGTTGATATAGTATGGAGTGTATGATTTGGAGCGGAGAGAGGAGAAGCAGGTGAGGTAATTCAAGCCAATTTAAGTATTTTAGGGAGAGACAGTAGTGAGATTTATAGGTTTGTTGAGCTGCAAATCTAACTATCTTATTCTAGGTTGACTCAAGCTTAGTAAGTAGGGAGGAGTTAAGATTAGTGAGAATTTCTGAGCAGTAGGTTAAGCAGGGTAGAATGTAAGCATGTGTGACAGTAATCCTACCTTCTGAGATGAGACATTTTTTTGTTTCTATACAGAAGTCCTAGTTTCTGATGGGTTTTCCAGATACAATTATTTATGTGAAGGTCGAATTTTAGCTGATCGTCAATGGTAACCCCAAGGAGTTTTATGCTGGATTCAACTTCAATAGGGGTATTGTTAAGGGACATTATGGAGAAGGAAGATTTGATGTGGTTGATTGTTTTGGGGAGAAAGAGTAGCAGTTTTGTTTTTTTAGGGTTGAGGGTAAGTTGATTATTGGAGAGCCATGTCTCAACTGAGTTAAAGGATAACTGGATAGCGGATAAGAGTTCATTGGGAGAGTTGGCAATGGTGATGACTGTAGAGTCATCAGCGTATTGGACTATGGAAGGCTGTGGGCAGCAGGAATAGAGTAGGTTAGTGGAGATATTAAAAAGTAGTGGTCCAAGTATGGATCCTTGGGGGACACCCATTTTGACTGGAAGGTGAATAGATAGTGCAGAGTGCCATCTCACTGATTGCAGTCTGTCGGTGAGATAGATATTGAACCATGCAACTGTATCTGAGGAGAATTTGAGGTCAGACAGTTTGTTAAGTAGCAGAGAGTGAGAGACTGCATCAAAACCTTTCAGAGTTCAAGGAATAGACAGGAGATAAGTTTATGATCATCTCTGGCTAGGGAAATAGTGCTGAGGAAGGTTAGTAGAGGTGTGGTGGTACTATGTTTAGGTTGAGAACCATGCAGTGTAGGAGTGAGTAGTTTTTCCTGTATGAGATATTGCATAACTTATCTATACATTTCTCCAAGACTTTAGAGAGAGAGAGGGGAGAGGATTGCAATTGGTCTGAAATTGGAGATTTCAAGAGTTACCTCCTTTATGAATAGGTAGTGTGCAGAATTGTTTCCAGATTGATGGGACTTTAGATTCAGAGATGGAGCGATTGATTATGATAGACACAGGCAGAGCAAGAGAGCGAGCTGCTATCTGGAGAAAATATGACAGGATGTTGTCAGCAGATACAGAGCATTGTTTTAACTTAGAGAGAAGGATTTTGATTTAGGTAGTAGGAATAGGTTTAAGGATGAAGTGTTTATAGAATTAGTAGTTGATGAAGGTTCAGAGCAGTTGGAAGCTTCGGTGTCGGAGAGGTTAGGGTTGGGGTTAAATAGCTTGGAAATTGATTCTATAAAGTATGTGTTGGCTGTGTCTTCTGGTGATTTGTCTGGGTATGGGTCAGGAAAAATAGGATTGCCTGGATGTAGTATTTGGTTTATAGAGTTACAGAATTTTTTTGGATCAGATTTTAGAGTTGTTGGGGGGGTTGTAGTAGAAATATTTTTTGTCTTTACTGATGAGTTGTTTAGTCTGATTTCTTAGTTCTCTATTCTTTTGCAGATCTGCAGGGTGCTTTGTTTGTAGCCATGTTTTCCAGGCTCTATCTCTAGTTTTCATGTAAGTGCAGGTAGTTTTAGATAGCCAGGGAGATATACTGGCTTTTATCCTTACTTTCTGGAGAGGGGTTAATGAGTTTAAGATGTTGAGGAAAGTTGAGTTGAAGGCTTGGACTGCTTCTTCAAGTTAGAGCAAGGTTAGGAAGTTCCAGTTCACCCTGGAGATGAGGGTTTTAAAAGTTTCTGGTTTGAAGTTGAAAAGTTTATGACAGGTGAAAAATCTGTGTGGTTTACTGAGATGGTGAATATATCTGAGAACTTTTATGGGTGAGTGATCACTCAAGGAGTCAGGGAGTGTTTCAGTATTATGGTATTTGGAGGGGTTTGAAACAAGTATCCAGTCTATCATGGTGCAAGGAGAATGAGGGTTATTTGTATGGGCTGGTTGAGAGATTAGTTGTGTGAATCTGTATAGGTTTATATGAATTGCATACATGTACTGCACTTCTTGTTAGTCTCTGTGCAAATCTCTGTCTTCTACTGATTATTACTTTATGGATTTCTGTTAATTCACCTTCTAGTCCTGTACTGGCATTTATTACAGTGTTTGCCCCTTTTTAGCTTTTATGCCAACCCATTATTCCTGGTTTTGATTCTGGGCCTCTGTATGAGTGTCACTGCCTTTTCTCTCCCTATCACTTATACTTAATGGATGCATTAAGCTGTTACTTCAGACTGCCACACTGTATTTGTAGGTTCACCTTCCCCCCATATCTTTGATAATTCTTTAAAATGAGAAAATATTTTCCTAATATGATTTCATGAGTCAAATAAGGGGTTATAGCTGTAGAATGTAACAGATTTCCTAGGATTGTTGAATTTCTACAAGCATGAGGGGATATTTTTTTCTCTCACTATGAATGTATATTACTATTACTTTTTGCTTGTTATTAGTCTTATCTATACATACCGGTGGACCCTTGACAAGTATAAGGATACTTCCAGTATCTATCAGAGCTTGAACTTCTCTTCCCTTTTGTTATAACACAATGACATAATACTGATTCAGTTATTTTAGTTGTAGTCTTTTCACACTCCATAGGAACAACTTCACTTGTAGAATGCATTTTAATGTTCACATTTCTACTACTGGCATACTCTTCAGTATTAATGGAACAGAAAATTGCAATGTGACTCCTCCCCCACAGAAAAGGTGTGTGTTCTGCTGTATATGGTAAAAAATGTTTTGACAAAATATGATGAGCAAACACATTAATTGTCATTTGAGGCAGGTAGTAAACAAGGACAACAGGACTCTAAAGGTGTAAAAGAACAGGAACAATACTGCTACATTAGTTTTTTTTCTTCTTTTCTCACCATCCTCCATTGACCATCGGTTCTCCCTCAAGCTGCCCTAATGATACATTTGTTTCCATGGTGGGTGTTCTTTGGCTGATTCATTCCTGGGGCAAGGATTAGGAAAACCAGATGTGTAACTGTCATATATGTGAATGGACAGGGTTTTACTCTTAGATTTACCTTTCCCTGTGTATGCCTGCTGTGTCCAGCAGGGTGGTATGCAATGGAGTCAGTAATGGACATGTCTATCTCAGCAAGCATGTAATGAAATGCCCCATCCCTTGCAGATATTAACACTGCATTCCAACCTTCTCCACTGTTGATTCCACTGCCAAGGGTGTACCCAGGTACACGCCCCCATCCCTCCTCCCAGATGGAAGTGAGGAGGCTTCAACCCTTTACTCATCTTTTCTCCCATTTGGCTTCTGCTGAGACTGCAACTTGAACTCTGTTTGCCTTGGTTGTAATCAGGGCTCCATCCATCTATACCATGGAGGCAGATACTAATGCAGCTGTTAAAATAGATGGGAGAGAAAGGTTGACAGAGCCAAAAGAGGAGGAAGGATGAGACTGGACACTGCAAACGGTGGTACGGTTTTGGGGAACTGTCAGCTGCTGAAGTTAGGAAGTGTGAGGAGAGAAGAAATTGCATGCAGATACTGCACAATGTGTGAGTGGAAGGCTTTGCTAAAGTTGCTGAAAATTAGGAGGTATCCCTTCTTTGGTAGAATATAGGGTACCAAAACTGAGGGACAAACTTAGAGAAACACCTTTCAGTTCAGCAAAGGTAACTCTTGGTTTATTTATGGGAGGCAGACTGATGTTAAAATTTAAGGGATAATAGAAAAAACATGAGGAGAATCTGATGGCTATTACAGGGCAAATGTTCATGTCAAGAACTTTCTGGTGCATAGAGGTAAATAAGGGAGCAGCTGTTTCAGTAATTGGTATACAATTAGTTTGTTCTGGTAGGTAAGAATGCTATAACTTATGGCTTTGGTTTATAATTACATTGCACATTTTATTAAGTATTAAATGAAGGTTTCTGGCACTTTATATGGTGCATAAATCAACTAGCTGTAATGCATACTCACAGTTTGGGAGAAGGATGGCTTTGGCTGTGGCTGTTTGAGAGTCTGGAGAAAGGTGTCTGATGAGTCTATAAGCAGATTTTGGATCCATAAAGTGTATCTGGAGACTTCCAAGACAAATATTGCCTGATGCATTTCCATGCTTGTGGGAAATCACTAAACCTTTTTTTAAATTATTTTTGCAGAAAGCTTGCCCCCTCGACATATGTTCAATACCTCGTCGAAGAGACCTTGCCCCTTCTATGCCCCCTTATTTATATATACTAACTCCATTGTTGCACAAGCCTCAGAGCAAAGAGTAATTGCCCTCCCTTTAAGGGTAAAACATGGCTTGCACTACTGCAATCTGCTGTGAGAGGACTTTCTAAACTGTGAAATATACATGAGGCTGTAGAGACAGGGCCGTCTCTAAACTAGTTATAAGGCATTTGTAGGAGGGCCCTTAATTTGTTGTGGAGAGTAGTGCACAGGTTTTTGAGGAGTAGAGAACAGCACACAGTAGGTTTTATAAGAATCATGAAGGAGCTTGCTATCCAGAAACCAGTTATACAATTTGTTGAAATCTGTCTGAAGTCCTTTTTAATTTGGGTCTGAGTCTTACCTCCTTATAGGAGATCATCTCCATAAAGTACAATTTGTACTTCAATGAAAAGAATGTTGATAAAGAGGGTGAACAACATGCTTCTAGGATAGAACCCTGGAAATGATTTGTGTCATGCCTGTCCCTTTGCCAGCTCTTCTACATGTAATCAGTGATGGGATTTTGTCTGCCTGAACACTGATCATTGAATTAACACTTGATCATGGATTGTGTCATTGATGTTTAGACACTGTGGATTACTTTTTGTGTGATACTGTTGTGCAGTCTTTTGACGAGCAGTTCCTTCTTCTTCCCTGTTGTTGCATTACCACTGATTTAGCATATTTAAGTTGGGGATTTGATGGTCATGCCCCTTCATGTGGATCTGTGGGGATTTTTCCCCTAGCAGAAGTGCTTGTTTCAGCCTTTGCAGGTTGTAGCTGTGTTGTTTTCTTGAGCAGGTATGGTTAAACAAGTTTTCACATGATTATTCATATATTGCTCATAGGGGAAGCCCTTGGCCCTCTTTGCTAGTGTCACTATCTAAATGACGTTCGAAGACAGAACACAGTCTGTGACTATAGCTATGGTTTAATTAAATGGCACTCAATGGCGAGGGCATGAGCTGTGCAGTGTTTATCTATGAGTGCTGGAGTTAGAGCATGTGGTTTAAGCTCACGTAGCCTTATGAAATTACAGTTAGGTAAATACTACAGGCCCCACAACCTCATCATTGAGTTTTGCTATTAAATTTTGCCTGACTTTTTGGTACTGTTAAATATTATAGTTGTCATGCTTTGGTAGGTGTATAATTGTACACATTAGTAAGACAATATTATGATGTATACTGCCAAGGGTCATTGTATATTATTAATACTTATTTTCTGTGTTTATGCTACCTTAACTGGGAAAGGTGTGGGACAGTCATAATGCAAGTCAGTATAGCAAGGATATTGATTGTGTGTATTGTTTTCAGACCTCTTCCTTTAACTTCTCCAGTTGGTATTCTATAGAAGGCTAGAAGTAATAATAGTTTGTGCAAGTGCTGAGAGTAGCACATTCTAAAAAGGATTACTTGCACAGCTCATAAAAACAGAAGACATTTAAATACCCATTTAAAGTATGCAGTGTTGCATGCTTACTGGTACATACAGTGTCCATGCATAGTCAAAAACGATATGCTACTTCTTGGGAAAGACTAATTTATGTACTTCCACTGACTGGACAGGTAATCACAAAACTAACAGGAAACAGTGGCCTCAAAATAAAATCAAAAGTGGCCTTTGATAACCATGTTGACAAAGTGGTTAGAAAATCCTTCTATGTGACCCATCTGATCATGAAAGGGTTCGCATCAAGATCTAAGGATGTAATGGTGCCCCCTCTACTCTTCCCTCATCAGACCCATTATTAAGTACAATGCACCAATTGGAATGTACCTGGCTAGACATCTCCAGCAGCTGGAGAAACCACAGAGGTACCTAACCAAGAGGATTACTGGCCTCAAACAGTTGCCCTATGCAGCACGATTGAAAAAGCTAAGACTGTTCTCTGTTGCATACCGCTTTCTCAGAGGCGATCTCTGTCTAACATACAGAGCCATGTCCAACCCAGAATTGTTGATCATGCTCCATCTTAGCAAAACCAAATCTACTCAAGCTACACGCTCTAGGGATATAAACCTCAACACAACAATGAATAGAACATGCTGGAGGGATAGATTCCCTTCGCAGAGACTTCCCTTACTATGGAACAGGGTCCCGATCTACATAAGACAGAACCCCTCACTATCACTCTTCAAGAGGAGCCTTGATGAGTGGATGGGTAACAGAAAGTTCACACCGGGGATCACACCAACAGCACTACTAGATAGGGGCCCAGGGTACTAGCTGCTAGTACAAGGGTCTAGGGAACTACTAAAGCGGCGGTGAATACCGCACAATGTGGCTGGGCTAATATATGCCTTTGGGCAGATAGCCCAGTACCAACCTATGAACCTATAAAATTGGAACTAACTAAGCCTGCTTTTTATGGGAGGATTTTCAGTCAATGTTGTGTCTGCAACTGCAGATCTGCAACATGTAGTGTTATGTAATAAGTGATGGAGTGTATTAAATACCTTCTACACTTTCTGTTGTATAGAAACAGACATGCATTAGCAGCATATTGAGCACTGAGGTACCTGCTGGAACGCAGACATGGTTGATCTGTCCTGCTGTTTGTATATGCTTCTTGTCAATAGACAGACACATTCAGTACTTTTTGGCATTTTCAAAAAGCAATTGATGATCTGTATAAATTGAGAAAGTGCCTCAGAAGTTCTGAGTCATGCAGAAAAGTCGGGACTGATGGGATGGTTTAGTTGATGAAGCAAGTGTACACCTGCTGACTTGGACAGTATATTATATTTTGTGTTAAGTAAAATGGCAGAACAAATGTGTTGACCATTTTTCTTGGGGGTACAGAGATGAGGTTATGCATTGTGAAACAGGTGGCTTCAAGAATGAGCAATATGTCTCTAAACATCTAGAATTCCAAGTAACTGTCAGTGCCACATTCATGTGAGATAGAGAAAACTGGGTCTGGTTAGAAAGTAGCTGAAATGGTTACAGAGACAAATGTGTAAAATGGTTATAGGACTGCTTCTGCCACTCTCTGGGAAAAACACATGTACCAAGACCCTTTTCAAATACTGCATTTCGCATGTTTTTTTCAGCGGTTGTTGCTGTGTCTTTTGGCTTATCCCGGTTAGGGGTCGCCACAGTGGAACTCTAGTCCACTAATGATTGGTAGTGGATTTTTACGTGCCGAGTTACCAGCCCTGATGCACAACCTTCAACGAAGGCACGCCCATTCACGCATGCCTCCACACAGAAGACGCTCTAGCTGATAATCAAATGCAACGTCTTGCTGTGTGGCGACAACGCTACCGCAGCACCACTACTGCAGGTTTCATCTATTAAATCTCCTAACCCTGACTAGTTAATATGTAACGGGCGCCACACTTAAGTGCTTGAATAGCTTGTCAGATAGGCGTGATAAATTCCTCAGCTGTTAGCACCCATTTGATTTCATAAGCCATGACACAGCATAGTTCTATAGTAACACAAGTTGCCCAAATCCTGTCTCTAAAAAAGTGTTAAAAGCACAAAGTGAAGGCCAAATGCCATGAATATTGGACATATAATCATCCTTTAATTTCTTATTCAGGAGGCTAATAAAATATACTACATTCAAATAAAAAAAACAGCAAGAGATGTGTACCTAATGTTTTTTAAAACAACAGTAAATCAGGATGTATACAATAGAGTTGTTTCTCAAAATCATCATCATGTCCCCTTTTTTCCAGTTTTTTTCTACATGGGGTCAGGGTATTGTGTTAGCTGTTACCAGCTCTCTTGATTCAGTGCCACACTCATGCCTGACTCTCGCGGATCTTTCTCCCAATCCATTCACCTCTTTGCTGGACATCCTGGCTTCCTTTTACCTTTTTTCTCTCTGTCCCAAATCTTCCTCTCCAGATTGTTTTCTGCTTTTCTGCACATATGTCCAAACCACCATAATCTGTTCTTTTGGATCTTTTCTGCAATTGGAGCTACTTTGGCTTCTGCTCTTATGTTCTCATTTCTTCGTCTGTCCCACAGTGTGCATCCTACCACCCTTTTCAGGCTCTTCATTTCCATCACCTCTAGCTTCTTCAACTGTTCTGCCTTTGCTGCCCAGGTTTCTGTACCATACAGTAGTAGTGCTGGTCACACCACTGTCTTTTACACCTTACTTTTCAGCTTCTTTGGCATTCTTCTGTTATAGACTGCACCTGACACTCTATGCCAGTTGGTTGCAGCCCCTCTGATTCTAGCTTTGACCTCTTCATTCAGACTTCCCTTCTCCTCAACCACCCCTCCCAGATACTGGAAGCTGTTTACCTGTTCAACCATCTTCCCTTCTATCTCTAGTCCCAGCTTCTTCTGATTTCCCCAATTTGCTGCCATTACCACTGTCTTACCTGTGTTTAGTTTCATCCCATGTGCCTTCAGTTTTGCATTCCATTCTCCTATCCTTTGCTGGAGTTCTAGCTCAGAGTCAGCCTGTAAAGCCACATAGTCTGCATATAGCAACTTTGTTGATCTATCCTCTCCATCCTGTTTGCTAATGTAGTCCATTACCAGTATAAACAGCAGTGGGCTCAGAGCTGAACCCTGGTGTACACATACTCCCACTGGGAACCTCTCTGTAAGGCCGAACACTGTTCGTACTTGAGTCACTAGGTCCTCGCACATAGCTTGCACTAATTCTACCAATGTTTCTGGGACTTCAAACCACCGCAGCATTGCCCAGATCAGCTTTCTTGGGACCTTGCCATATGCTTTTTCCAAGTCTAGGAATGCCCAGTTGGAGTCTCTCCTCATCTCTAGCCTCTTCTCAAGTATCTTTCTCACTGCAAACATTGGGTCAGTTGTGCTGTATCCTGACCTGAATCTGAACTGCTCATTTCCCATCTTACATTCTACTACTCTGCGTAACCATTTATCAATCACCCTCTCCTGAACTTTCATGCAATGTGATACGAGTTTGATGCCTCTGTACTGCCCACAGTTGTGGATGCCCCCTTTGTTTTTGTACACTGGCACAAGTATGCTTATTCTCCAGTCATCTGAGATATGGATTTCTCTCCACACTGCTATTAGTACCCTCAGGAGCCATTTCTCCCCTATCTTATCCAGCATCTTTATCATATTTGCTGTGACCTCATCTGAGCCTGCTGTTTTCTCTGACTTCATCTTCCTTAGTGTTGTTCTTACTTCTTCTAATGTGAGCTTTTCTTCTCTCACCGTAGGCTGTTTCTGGGGCAATACAGCTTCTGTGGGGTTTTCTTTATTCAGAAGCTGCTGGAAATACTCCTTCCATCTGTGTTTGATGTCCTGTGGACTAGTGAGCAGGTTGTTGCTGGCATCCCTTAGGAAGGGTATCTGACTATCTTCTTTATCTTTCTGTCTTTTCCTTGCAACCTATTATAGTTTCTTTGTTCCACTTACTGAGTCACTTTCTGGAAGCTGGTAGAGTGCTTCCGATGCTTCTTTCTTAGCCAACCAGTAGTCCTTCCTAGCCTGGTCCATCTTTTCTATCTCCCATTTCTTCCTGCACTCCTTCATTCTTTTGATGACTTCCTGGATGTCTGCATTCCACCACTAGCTTTCCTTATGTACCTTATTTCCATACCTGGCTCGGTGACATATCTGTTTTACATACTGTTTTTAGGTATGGCCATTCTTGTTCAACTCCACCTATTTTCTCCTCTTCTTGGGATGGTAGAGCCCTGTGTAATTCCTTGAACTGTTATACTTTCTCTCCAATCAACTTCCAGGTCTTTAGCCTGGTCTCTGTTGACCTTAGAGCCTTCTCTGATCACTGCTTGCAGATGATTGTGGCAAGTAGTGGTTTATGCTGTGGGCTGACTTTGCAAACATGGATTCTACCCCAGTGCCTTTTCCTTACTAGGAGGAAGTCTACCTGAGTTACATGTTGCCTACTCTTGTATGTGATCTTGTGACTGTCTCTCTTTCTGAACCATGCATTGGCTACTATCAACAAAATGGAAAAACAAACCAGCCAAACTGCACTTCACCAATGGCAACCGGGATGACAGAACAGCAGATTTATTAAAATAAGCACAACGTTACCAGGAAATATTAGCACTTTCATCTTACAATTAAGACTTCTTCAGATATATACAACAGAACAAGTACTCAGCTTAAAAAAAGACCAGTAAAGTCACATCTCCTAGGAGATGTAAATATTAACTGGGCCTCCATCCAGTCCCTAACAAATCCTCTTAACATCAACCTATATAACTTTACCCAACTAATCAATACCATAACTCACCCATCAAAAGACCCCTCCTGTGGCACCATCCTTGACTGGATTCTAGTATCACATCCCCACTATTTTTCAGATAGCGGTACTCTTCCTGACCCTCTTAGTGATCATCTGCCTACTTTTACTCATCGACTCCCCTGTATCTCATACCGTTCCCACAACTACATTACTACTCGTAATGACAAAAGCTTCAACCCATCAATCTTTGTAGACTCCCTGAAAGCTATTAATTGGAATAATCTAAAGACACTTCCATTAGAAGAAGCAGTTGCTCACTTTAACTCCACTTTCTTAAGAATACTTGATTCCCACGCCCCTCTAAGAACAAAAAGAATCAAAACAAATTCCGCCCCCTGGCTAACCAAAACCACACTAGCAACTATGCGACTTAGAGACAAAGCCTGGGGACTCTATCTGAGAACTAAGACTCCAGAACATCATATTGCATTCAAAACCCTTCAAAATAAAGTCAAAAAGTTAATAACCTCAGATAGACAAAAATACTTCTTCACACTTCAAAACAATAATAAAACCAACCCTCAAAGATTTTGGAAGGGATATCCACCCTCCTTAACCCCAGCAAACCACACACTCCAACCCCAGACCCAAACACTCCTGACTTAGAATTAGCTACACAGTTTAATTCCTTTTTCATCGACTCCATTGGCAAACTCACCTCCTCCTTCACAAGCTCCACCTCACTATCTAATACACCCCCTCCTTCTCCCACCTACAACCCTATCCCCAATTCCACATCACACTGCCTATCTTCCACCATATCCACTACTCCAACTGCCTCATCACCCTCGACCCCCTCAAACTCTCTCTCTCCACATTCCTCTCTATTCTCACTAAAACCTATACCCACTTCCACTATAAAGAAACTTCTCCAGAAACTGAAGCCTTGCACTAATGCCCCTGACACCATTCCCTCCTACTTCCTAAACATAGCTGCAGAGGCTATTGCTTATCCCATCAGCATTCTAATCAACCGATCTATTCATGAATGCACTGTGCCCCAACTGTGGAAGCAAGCATTCATCATCCCTCTACATAAAGGAGGTAACAATTGTAGCATCAACAACTTCCGTCCTATTGCTATCCTGTCCCCTATTTCTAAAATCCTGGAAAAATGTGTCCACCTTCAACTCTTGCCACATCTATTGGACAACAACCTTATAACTCCTACACAGCATGGATTCAGGCCAAACCACAGCACTATGACAGCTCTCTTATCATTCCTTGAGACTGTTAACACTGCACGTGATTCCAGCCACATAGTCTCTACCCTACTACTTGACCTCTCCAAGGCCTTCAACACTATCTCACACAATCTGCTCTTAACCAAACTGTCAAAACTTAACCTCTCTCCGTCTTCCATAAATTGGTTCTCTAGCTATCTATCAAATAGAAACCAAGCTGTTAAATGGAAAAAGGCCACTTCCCCTTTCCTTAGTACCCCCACTGGAGTTCCTCAAGGATCTATTCTTGGTCCCCTCCTCTTTAATATATTTATAAATGATTTTCATAAATCAATTCCTTTTGCAAACATCATCCAATATGCAGATGATTCTACCATTATCTGCTCTGCCACCTCCTCCTCTCAGCTCCAAACACTTACCCAGGAAGCTTTTTTAATTACCGAGCAGTGGATGAGAAAAAAATCACTTGGCACTCAATGCCTCCAAAACAAAACTTATGGTATTTACCCCCTCCAAATCCACTTCCTTCAATATAAACTCTTTCTCAATTACCAGCCAAAATAACTTACCCTTGGAACTAGTGACTGAAACAAAGCTACTTGGTGTACATATTGATAATAGGCTTAGCTACAACTCCCATCTACAACTAAATATTAAAAAAACTCATCAAAAACTAGGTATGCTCTACCGCCAAAATCAGTACCTTACAGGCTCTTCCAAAATCACACTCGCCTCCTCTTTTCTCATCCCCTCCCTTCTCTATGGGGCCCCACTACTGACCAACCTTCAGTCCTCTCTAAAAAAACAGCTAACCTCCTGCTATAATAAAATCGCCAAATTCGCTAATGGACACAGGTCCTACACACACCACTGTTCTTCTCTCCAAACCCTAAACTGGCTCGAACTACCTAATCATCTTACTTATATACAGCTGAATTTCGCTCACAAGCTCATTCTTAGTCCTTCTCTTTGTCCATCCCTGTCCTCTGCCTTTAAAATGCACCTACCAAACAGAGTATTAAGATCTAACAATCAAAACCTACTAGAAGTCCATAAACCATCTCACCCCCCAGGTAAACACCTACTATCCTTCAACCTTGCCCGCCTCTGGAACTCACTCCCACCAACCATTCGTACCACCTCTAACCGCTACACATTTAAAAACTCTCTCCATACATACCTGAGGTCCCAATGGGATTGCTCTTGCTCTCTCCCCTCATAAATTTATTATATCTCATCATCCTTTACATTTTTGATACGTATCTCTAATTAATAAACCAAAGTTCCATCAACATACCTACTCTGTAAGGTTATTGATGTCTGCTTGAATAACTCCTCTAGATGTATATCACATTACTCCTTCTTTTTCCTACCTCTCATTTATCCTCATCATACTGTACTGATTAGAATGCTTTTGAATTGTGAGCTTAAATGTTTTATGTTTTACTCTGTACAATCTTTTTGTATTTTTATATTTGTATGCACCTAGTTTTTGTCTGTATTGGAGCTTTTCTCCCCAGGACTCCATTGAAAACGGGTTCTTTTGGCCCAATGGACTATCCTGGTAAACCAACTGCAAATAAATAAATAATAAATAAATAAACATGATACAGAACACAATGAACTAATAAGAAGGAAAGAAGAGGCAAAGCAATTTAAAGTGACAGGCAGTAATTGCAAAGCAATTCCACAGAATATCTGCACAAACCATGAAATTGTCACAAAGTGTAGCAAAACTGAAGTGAAAATGCTTTAAATAATTCTTAAAAAAATCATAAATAAATATTCAAGATTAATCAAAAATATTTCAGAATATATCACTATCTGTCCAACGCTCTCCTTTTGAGAGAGCACTTGATACTAATAACATCATTCAAACCTGGTGACACAGATGCATTCAAAAATATCTGCTGCCACAGCTCCCTCTCATCCAACAATAGGGACCAAGGGCCACCCCTAGGGTCTGGTCTCACTTGTTCCAAGAGCCAAAAATGAAATGTATGCTCTGGAAATAATGTAATGTGTTTAAAAAGGGCATTGGTTTCCTTAAGTTTCTTGATGTCATAAAGGTGCTCATAGATACATTGTTTTAACTTTCTCTCAGTCTTGCCAACATAAAAAGCAGGGAAAGACCCACATCTTGCAATGTAGACCACACCACCTGACTGGCAACTGAATTTTCCTGTGATAAATAAAGTTTTATCATTGATTTGAATACAGTCACTGACCAGTATGTAGCTGCATTGGCCACATGCACCAAATTTGAGCATATTTCCAAGCATAACCTTACACCTACTGATATTGGACCTCTCAAGATAATTTTTAAAAGTATCTCCTCTCTTGTATGCAATCTTCTGCTGGGCCCCCAGTTTCTCCAATGATTCCTGATCCTGTGTAATGTAAGTCAAGTTTTTGTAAACAATAGACTCAATATATTTACAGTCACTATTGAAAGTGTTGACCAAAGGATGACTAAATTCAAGCAAATCATCTTTCGCAGGTAAGCCATCCACCAACACGTCCCCACATGGGTTAAGTAGCCTAGAATTGTCTTCTACGTGGGGGGAACCACATACATCCTGACTGGTCATAAAAAGGGGGATGTAAACCCCTTTCTGTCTCTTGTCCATCACTTCAGCCATGAGAGAATCAATAAAATCCAAGGGATATCCCCTGTTGACAAACATATCCTTCAACCTATTACATTTTTCCACAAACTTACTCCATAAAGTAACCATCCTGGCTGCTCTAACCAGTTGGCCCTTGACCACCCCACGTTTCTGGTGATAGGGGTGTTTGCTGGTATAATGAAGTAACCTGTTGGAATAGGTAGGCTTGCAGTAAAGTTTAGAAGAAATAGAAAGCCTTTCATGGTCAAAAATTAAGGAGACATCAAGGTAATTGATCTCATCAAGACCCACAGTGTGAGTAAAAACCAAAAAATATGTGGTGTGGTTAATATAGCTCATAAAATCATCAATAAGGGGCACAGGACCTGCCCAAACAATAAAAAGGCTATCAAGGTAGCAGGTATACATGTATATATGCTGAGTGTAGGGGCATTGTTCAAGAAACTGTGCTTCCCATGCTGCCATAACAATATTTGCAAATAGAGGGGCACATGCTGCACCCATGGCAACTCCCTTTGTCTGTTTGAAATAATGTCCTTTGAAATAAATAAAGTTATATTCCAAAATGACCCGCATAAGAGTGGGCACCATATTGGTCAGCCCCTGATCCATTTTCAGGTGAAACGTGACGTATTCCTCGAAACAAGCCATGCCAGTCTCATGTGGAATACATGTAAAGAAATCCTTGACATCAAAGGTAATGAAACATAAGTTAGGAAATAGAACCAAATTATTGCACCATGCCAAAAAATCCCAAGAGTCTCGTCATAGCTGTGGTATAGCCGAGAAATAGGCTTTCAATAAACGGTCAATCAATTTAGCAATAAAATATGTCTTTGAGTGAGCAGCATTAACAATGGGTCTAAAAGGTGGATCCAGGAGGTCTTTGCGTACCTTAGGCAGTCCAAACATAGATGGAACTTTGGGAAAATCAACACTCATATACCTGGATTGTTCAGAGGAAATTTCACCCTGCATAAACATATCATAAAACAAGCTGTCAGTCCTCCTGTAAGAAATGTTAATTTCATTCAATGAAACTTCAGAATATGAAGCATCATATAAAAGACTGAACATTCTTTGTTGGTAGTCCAACTGTTCCATCACCACTAGACTGTCTCCCTTGTCTGGCTGCATCACTCTAAGATTGTCACAGCCAATAATTTTCTTTAACATTGCCCATTGAGATCTACTCAGGTTAAAAGATTTGCTGCCAGTCCCAGCATTTAAATGATATTGAATATCCACCTCGCAAACGTTTTCAAACTGTAACAAAAGTGGATGTAAATCAGGACTGATTATGCTGGGAAAATGTGGACAATGTGAATCAGGAACATATTCCTGGTTACGCAGTAATACACATAAATTAAGATTTCTTGTAAAAATTGTTTAACTCTATAATGATCTTAGAACTATCAACCCATCTGTTGGGAACAAAAGAAAGTCCCCTGCTGAATAAATAAGCATGTTTGTTCATTGTTCAAGTCAAAAGAGCTGTAGTTGTAAATATGAAAATCACCAGGGGTGTTAGAAATAACAATAAAAGTACCTGTGTCCATTGGGGCTTCTAACGTGGTCCTCCCTTGGAGTGGCGCCTGTTGGGTTTCTTCTATCCTTGTGCCTGGAATCTCCAGTGAGGATTGGGGTAGGGACTGTAATGATCCGCTTGTTTGTTGCGAATTTGCTCTGACCTCCGAGGCTCGATCTGTCTAAAAGGGAGATTGTGACACTTGGAAGGGGCATCCATTTCATCTGGGCTGTCATCTGATGAGTCCTGTTGGTTGCTTGGTCCCTTATCCTGGGCTCTTTGCTGACTCGGTGGTGGTGGGGAGTACGCAGTCCCCTTAAGATAATCTTTTTTATCCCTCTCAAGCTTCCTCAACTTTCACTATTTTATGGAGTCACAAATCTTGTCAATATCACTAAAAACATTTTGATATCTCCCCTTGTAAATCTTGTGTTATTTTACTGTCCTTACTAGGAGGACACGTGTACCTGAGTTGCATGTTGGCTACTCTTGTATGTGATCTTGTGACTGTCTCTCTTTCTGAACCAATTGTTGGCTACTATCAAGCCATTTACCAGACAGAAGTCTAGAATGGCTTCATTTTCTTTATTCCTGTTGCACCACCCATGTAGACCCAGGCAGTCCTCATATCCTGTTCTGTCTGTCCTGATATGTGCATTCAAGTCACCCACTATCATAGGTTCATAGGTATGTACTAGGCTATTGGCCCTGGGGCCTATACAAGCCCAGCCAAAAAGGTACCCTGGCTTTTGCCACCCAAGAAAATTATTTTCCTGTGCCACTGTTGAGCAGAGCCACAGAGGTGATCCCCGGGGTGAATTTCCTATCTCCCATCCAATCATCAAGATTTTTCTTGAAGAGGGCTAATGAGGAGCTTTGTTTGATATAGACAGGTAGTTTATTCCAGAGAATGGGAACCAATTCATGTTGCCCTGCTTTATGTAGTAGGTCCTGCAACTGCTGTCTGAATGCACTATTTTCCTCTCTGTTACACCTCTGCTGTGGGACACAGGCTGAGATTATGAAAACTGAGTTGTTTCTCAAAATCTTAACTGAAAGGATCATCGCAGGAAGGTAATGAAGTGGAGTATCCACATCAATCAATGACGCAGGACAGAAAATGTTTTTAAGAAGACACCTCCTATTGCTGTTTCCAGACATGATTCCTGGCCAAGTCTTCTGTATTCCATCATCTGTTGGGACAGCAATATAAACACCTGATGCACATGATAAGATTGCTGTGGAAATATGACAAAAACAGCTCTGTGAAGTCTCCAGATTCTGCTTATTGTAATATACAAGCGTCAGGCGTGTAATGAGTACTGGTGGAGACCAGCCTTTTAAAGGGACAATAGTTCCATGTTCTGCAAGTTCATAGATTAGAGGTCATAGGATCATAGGAGTTACTAGGTTATTGACCCTTGGGCCCTTACAAGCCTAGCAGGCTTTACCCTTATTTCCATGATCAGCACCTATCATCTCTGTCCAAGAGGGACATAGGTGGGACCCCTGGGGTGAATTTATGGTTACCCATTCAATTGTCCAGATTGCGTTTGAAGAGGGCCAATGAGGTGCTCTGCTTGACATGAAACGGGAGTCTGTTCCAAAGGTGTGGCAACCTCTGGGAGACAAATCTGTCCCTCCAGCAGGTTCTAATAATGTCACATACCAGGTTAAGGCCATTAGAGCGAGTAACCCGTGTACCATTTGACTTGTGGATGTGTAGCATTTCCAATAAAGCAAGGTCATAGATTGCCTTATATGCAAACCAGAGATCACCTCTGAGTAGTTCACAGGTTCATAGGTTGGTACTAGGCTATCTGCCTGACGGTATTTATAAGCCTAGCCAGAATGTGTTGGTTTTCGCCGTCCCCTTAGATTAGTTCCCTATGCCTCTGTCCAGCAGAGCCATTGAAGTGATCCCTGGGGTAAACTTTCTGTTTCCCATCCACTCGTCATGGTTTCTCTTGAAGAGGGTTAGTGAGGAGCTCTGTCTAATGTAGATTGGAATCTTGTTCCAGAGCATGGGAAGTCTCTGGGACAGGAATTTATCCCTCCAGCATGTCCTATTTATTGTTGTGGTGAGGTTTAGATCAATAGAGCGTGTGGCTCGAGGAGATATGGTTTTCTTTAGGTGGAGCATGTCCATCAGTTCTGGGTTGGACATGGCCTTGTATATCAGGCAGAGATAACCTCTGAGTAGGCGGTATGCAACCGAGTACAGCTGGAGTTTCTTCAGTCACGCTGCATAGGGAATCTGCTTGAGGCCAGTGATCCTCTTGGTGAGGTACTTCTGTGGTCTTTCCAGTTGTTGCAGGTGTCTTGTAAGGTACATCCCAAATGGGGCATTGTACTCTATGATGGGTCTGATGAGTGATGCGTAAAGGGCTCAATGACCTCTTTCGATCTGGATGCAAACCCTTTTGTGATTAGATGGGCCACACAGAAGGATTTTCTAACCACTTTGGCAATGTGATTATCAGAGGAGAGGTTACTATCTACTTGGGTCCCCAGATCCCTTATTACGTCTTCCGTATTTGGGGGGGGGGTACCACCTATGTGATAGTTTGTGGGTACTTTGTTTTTTCCATAGGGGATGACTATGCACTTTTTGGCATTTAGCTTGAGACCATGGTTTTGACACCAGGTATCTGTCTCAGTGAGACCCTTTTGGAGGATCTCTGTGTCAGCCGGAGAGTCAGTTGTAGCCCCTAGTTTGCAGTCGTCTGCGAACTTGGTCAGCCATAGTCCTCCTGTGCTTGCCTGTACCTCTGAGAAGAATATGCCGAACAGGAGGGGTCCTAGGACCGAGCCCTGGGAAATGCCACTTGTAACTGGTTTAGAGTCAGACCTAGCTCCCGCAACTCTTACTATGTGGGTTCTGTCCATGAGCCAGTTGGCAACCCATCTTGTGACATAGGGGTTTATGTTCTGTATGAAAGAGAATAAAGTGACAGTGATTTCAGACTATCCTCATTGGAAAGATGCTGAAGACCTTGATTTTTTCCTTGTGAGGAGCTTTTGTCATCTCTCCAATTGCTGAAGGTGCTTGGAAAGGTACATACCAAAAGGGGTATTGATATCAGTTTCCTGTAAGATTAGGGATGATGGATCTACCTTGTAAACATTACCAATTTAACCCTTACCACTACCACTACCCTAGATAAAATGAAAGTTACCCAAAGCAGGACAACTAAGGCAGACTACTAGAATTCATTGGCCATAGCTGCATTTAGAGTTGCTAAGGTACATAATCTGCCAGAAAAAAATTTGTTTCTAACAGATTTGTTTATTTTAATGTCATCTGCTGCATGTTACTAGTTTAACGTCAGTAATCATTGTAAAATCTGGCTCTGAAACAGCTACTAGGGTTTGTAAAATGTAAGCTTCTATATCTGTTCCAGTCATCTATATTAACATTAAATATTAATCACTTTTTGAAGTAAAATAATAAATATTAATAACATTAAAGAATTAAATTTTTCACAGTTTTATTTTTAGGACACCCAGGCAATAGTTATGTTAAAATGGGTAAGAGTTCACGTTAAGGACATATGCAGTTCTGTGACACACATTTCCTTATAAAACAGTTTGCTTCTGATAGGATGATACAATCATAAGCAAACTCTTGATAGATGTGAAAATCTTGTGCATTATGGGGAGTATTTTTTGCTGCTATTTGTACAGTGTCTAAATTATGTGAAGACGTTATGACCTTATGGTGAACTGACTAGATGGTATGAAGCCGTCATCTTAAATTACAAGGACCACAATTTGGGAACTTCACATTATGGTGGTATTATGAAGTATTTCCATAATTTCTCTATTATCATAGCAACACATATATTCTACAGGCTATTGTACCTCTCAAACTCTTAACCCACAAAATCTGGACAAAGCCATAAGTAATGGGGGACAACGGCCCAAAAATAGGAACAAGTTTTAAATATTGCTCTTACAAATGTAGAAAGTTGATAGAATAACAGGTTTTGCATTAGCATGGATTATCTGAAGGTTATGAAGTTTGAAACTCACGTCTACCATTATTTTCTGATTTTCAATCCTTAGTGATTTGGCAGAAAACCAAAAAGTTTACAAGGATCAGACTAAAAATATGAAGCAAAAATCTTTACATTCTGCAAAACTCTGGACAGTTGAGAGGTATGCAAGCTATACTTGTAACACAAACTACAGACATAATGTACAAGCTGAGAGAGGGGCCTAAGGAGATTATTTCTTCGATGGCATCCACTCCCTGCAGATATGTTCTGTCTTTTGTTTTCCCATGATGATGCCGTCACATGGAGTTAGATACTTCTCAGTAAGCCGTAAACACAAAGTACTTTATAAGTCTGGATGGGCTCAGTTTCTTCCCTCTCAGCAAAGCTCTGAGTTCCAGGCATAACAATGAATACTGAAACCCTGTTGTTTTTTATGACACTTGAAAATATAAGGAGACAATGTATGGTGAAGGTGAGGCTAATCAACCTGGTTTACTAAAATGCATTTTAATGAAGACTGGAAAAGAGGGTAGTAACATAGTTAAACGTGAGATGACTTTACTGTATTTGAGTTCTTTCCTGCCATTGGCCACTAATCATCTAACCAGAAATTCAGCAAGTAGCAGTTCTGTCCATCCTAAGTGAAGCCAAACATTAATGGGAAACTGATATGCTCCCAGTCATTTAGGACTCCAAACTGTAATACAGTGAGGTCCTTTGTGCAGTGAGTGTTATGTATTAAGGTTTAATGTATCACACTTAGATTTATAAAGTTTACAAGGTTCCAGTTTTGATAAGTAGGGAAAATCATTTCTGTTGCATGCATCTTTTGGTAACATCGCAGCAATTCTTTATAGACTTTATCCAGCTGTAAATTATTGCATCATTTTCTTGTACAGCTTCTCTTGTGGGGGTGCAGAATTTGAGTGCACACATACATATTTCCCTCAAAAGTTATGACAATTGTGCACTTGCAATGACCAAATTTACAGAAGAGGCAGCACCTATTCCTAGCTTGTCTTGCTTGTAACAGCAGTGTTCTTTCATTGCGTGTTGTGCTAAATTTTGCAGAAAATGTCACATCACTGACACCACTGCAAAACATTCTGTACACTTTGTATTGCTTTTGGGTTTCTGCCTGCTGATTTCTGTGTATCTTACACCAGTACTAGTTATACATGCAAAGCTGTACTTAGAGTCATCATGTTGTTGTTAATGTGCATGTACACTGAAGAGACACACACGCATGTGCACACAAATTCACACACACACGCACATAAACACACACACACACACACACACACACACACACACACACACACACACACACACACACACACACACACACACGTGCACTCACTCACATGTACAAAGTGTTAGAACAAAAACATCCCAAGTAACGTCTTTTGCCGATTAAAGAGATGTATCCCTCAGTTGCTGCACAACACATCTGCAGTGCATACTGCTGATTTAATTTTTTAAATATTTCTGGTGTAGTTGTTTTGGTGGTTGCATTCTTAAGCAAGCATTTTGTTTCAGATATAACATGTGTTACTGATCTGCAGTTTGAAAAATATGTATGGATTTATTTGTCTGCAGTACTCTTCTTTTTTTGTAGTGATTATGACATTTCTTATGGCATAGTCACCTATGCTGTAGGTAACACTAATACAATGACGCTAAATTGAAAAATAACTCACTTTGGCTTCCTGAAAGCAAATAATTATTTTTACCAACTAGATATCAGTTAATCAGTTGATAGAAAAGGAGTGAGTGTAGGAGCTGCTGCAAAGACCAATGGTCTGTGGCTCACAAACATTGACTGGTTATTTTTATTTTATTTTGTATTTTTGATGTGGTAAGAAACTGCCCCTACCCCCAGACTATTAAATAAAGTAAAGTGCAGAGTGGCATTAGATGTTCCATAACAATTAAATAGGATTAATCAAGGAGCAGTATTTATGATGCAATTTAATGTCTAACAATTGTTATTTCATTACAAGGTAAAGTATTCAGCTTTGCCATTTGGATTTGGTTAGTATAGCACACTGTGTGTGTGTGTGTGTGTGTGTGTGTGTGTGTGTGTGTGTGTGTGTGTGTGTGTGTGTGTGTGTGTTTGTGTGTGTGTGTGTGATCTGTTCAGTAGCTGGCAGTCATTCTGTTCTGAGTGAAGATTATGGCCCAATACAGCAATTCTGCAAATTCAGTACTGCTCAGACCACTGAAGTATGACTTTTTAAATGTAGGAACAGTTTGTTGCAGGATGTTAAAATAAAATCACTGTGTTGTGAAGAGCTACAGGTTTGTGCAGATGTCAGTCAGTCTATTTAATGTCACAACTTAGTGAAACAGGAGGTATAGTGTTTATCAGGCACTAGTCATATTTGCATACATGTCAGAGGAATGAGACATGCATGCTGTAGTCAGATAGCAATCATACGATCAGATTTTAATCATGGCTGCCTGTATAGTCCATTTGTATATTTCCTACAATTTTTTCACCAAAAGTGTTAATTTTTCTTAATTCTTATTATTTTATGTGCTTATATTTTGCTTTCATATTTTCTGCAGGTCCCCTAAAAAAATGGACTCTGTCCAGTAGAGTTAACCCAGTCAACGTAAATAAATAAGTAAAATGCAATGTTTTGGGGGAGGCCTGTGTGTATGTTGTAATCTGGCATGATACATGTAATCATACATTAGAGTGGAATGGGGCCTGAATGCATGCTCTAATCAGTTTGCATCAGTGATACTGCTTAAAGATTCTTAGAGGCTTCAGTTGCGCAGTAAAACAAGGAGTCAGTGACCTGCTTCAGGTGAATGAGTTAAGCTTGCTGAATGTGTATTAATCAGGTGACATCAATGACCATGTAATACACAAGACTATGGAACAGGGTGTCTTAAAAGACTGCGTTTAATGATGGAACACAGTACTAAAAGGTGTCTCTACCTATGTTATTCACATAATGTCAGTATGGTATGTGTACTGGAGGTCGCATCCTGTCTTCTGTCTGTCTGTTCTACAGAGATCTAAATCAATCCTAGAAGTATTTTATTTCTTTTTTAAAATTTTCTGCTACTTGGCTGGCTTGAATCTGTTTTAACAAGAGACAAAATATGTATTTGAATTTAATTAAATCTCGTAATAAAATCTGCCTCTTGTTCATCTACCGGGTTTGTATTAGTGTAATACCTCAAAGGCTGTTCTGAGCAGATGTGGGTGTGGTATTAGTGATTACCAGGTGAAAGGGGCGTGTTGTATGGAAAACATAGATGACTGACAGCCATGCAGATTTAAGTGTGACATCATGCATACATTGACTGTTGATCATGCATACAGTAAATTGAATCAATGCATCCTTTTTAAACTTATTAACTAATTTTTTTGTAATGAAACTTGATAGTTTCTCCTGGAGACTCGGCTATAAATAAACAATGACTTGTTCAAGTAAGGAATGCTAAAGAAAGAGCACTATAATTGAAAGTGTTATTGTTTTTCCTTCATTTTTGCAGGGGGCCTCCCTGCGACACCCACACCCCCCACAAATTAAATATGCCAGCTGCGAGATCGTACTACATTGAGGAAAAGGGTAAACTACAAATATACAATTAATATTTATGAAGCCATCGGTATAAATATTACTTAAGTTTACTAAGATGTCACCACTTGTTATATGGTGGGTGGCATACCTCTCAACCTCCAAGAGCAAGAAACCTGGACACAGCTATTAATAAAAGTGGGAGAAAGGCCCAAAAATAGAGACTGTTTTTAAATATTGCTCTTACAAACTTAGAAAGTTGATAGAATAACAGGCTTTGCATTAACATGAATTCTCTAAAGGGTATAAAGTCTGAAACTCAAATGTCTGGCATTATTTTCTAACTTTAGTTTTTAATGATTTAACACTAATTTGCCAGAAAATCACAATTTTATGAAAAATGGATGAGAAATCTGAGGCAAAAATCTGGACATTCTGCGAAAATCTGTACAGTTCAGAGGTTATGGACTGGGTGGGGCTTAGACGGGACTTGCTACTGGGCATCCTGCAAGGTACTGTACTAATATAAAGGCCCTCCACCTACTGCATATTTTAATCTCATTTATGTCTGTCTTTCTGGTCATATGTTAATGCAAAAAAGGAATAAAAAATCACTGCACAAATTGTTTTATGATGCCTGATTTCTTTATGCCTCTCTCGCTCTCTCTCTCTGTCTGTCTGTCTGTCTGTCTATAGTTATTTGTCTTGCTACTTTCTTCTCTCTTGGTTGTGTATCCTGTGTGCTTGGAAACCTACTTTTCTTCCTTTTTGTCAGTATTATATTCTACATTTTCCAATCTTGTTCTTTTTTACATTTCATTAATACACACGGTACAAACATCATCCCCAAAACACACACATGCTTTAAAATCTTGAAACTGGTATTTTCCTTGATCACAGAACCATACGTCCGCCTTCTAATCCTCATGGTCTGACAGTGAAGTATGGAGGCTGTACTGCCCCTTCATTTCCTTGTCCCATTGGTGAATTAATTTTCTCCATGGCTGCCATTTTATCCAGGCAGCAGTTTTGTTACAACATACCAAGTCTGTGTTAAAGCTGAAACAAAGATTTTGCTTACTGGAAACTTATGACTCATACTTAACTTAAGTGCTTATGGTTCACATTTCAGCATCTGAAATTCATCTGACGTGTAGACATGAACCATCAGCGTATGACTTTCTTTTAATGTAGGACTATCTCATTGTAACTACTTATTACACAAACAAGCCAATTTTTAGAACTTGAAAAGTAGTAAAAAGATAAATGACTGAATGCTGCAAAAATGAATTGATCTTTGATAATTCATTAATTGATCGTTGATAATTCATTCATTGATCCTTGATAATTCATTGCTGTCAGCTTGTGTGAAATGTAGGATGTAATTTCTTCCTTACACTAAGTAAATGAAGCTGATGAGTCACTCTGCAAATCTAGAAGCCCGATGCCTGTGACAGTTTGTCATTGTAACTGAAAATGCATGTACAGAAATGCTGCAGGCAAAAAAGCCAGCATAAGTATATATCTATATCTATCTATCTATCTATCTATCTATCTATCTATCTATCTATCTATCTATCTATCTATCTATCTATCTATCTGTCTGTCTGTCTGTCTATCTATCTATCTATCTATCTATCTATCTATCTATCTATCTATCTATCTATCTATCTATCTATATACACCTATACACACTGAGCAGAGTGGATGAGAGTTGCTGACCGCAACAGTTATATAAGTATCCTGCTTTTTTGTTCGATTATTTATACAGATTATTGTTTCTAACAATTAATATATAGCACTTTTATTGTCTGCTTTTTAGTCTTCGAGTGTATTTTATTGCTATTAACAAATCTGCACAAGTAACTGATTTGTCTGCAGTTAAAAGCATTCTGTATCTTTACAAATCTTTATCTGTTTAAAAACTTTCATTTGTTTTCTGTAGTGCTTACTGTCTGTCCCCAAAGCATTCTGTATCTTTACAAATCTTCATCTGTTTAAAAACTTTCATTTGTTTTCTGTAGTGCTTACTGTCTGTCCCCTCCCTTCCTCCCAGTTGGTGTCTTGCTCTTATACTTGGTGGCTTTGCAGTTGCCCGCCCCTACTGTAAATCTGATCTGGGACACTCCTCCCAGTCTAGTGTCATTAGCTCATTCTACCTAATACAGAGAGAACATTTGATAAGGCCTTCTGTTTCTCCTTTTTCCCTTTCAAAAAAAAGGGGGAAAAAAAAGGAAAAAAAAATATATAGAGAGTATATTTCAGAGCATTTATTATAACTGTAATTGCCTTAATATTGCTACAACTCAAGTGCTCTAGGTTGCACTGCATCTGAAGTGTTTGTGTGTTTTAGCTGCTTTTCTGTATATATAGACTTCTCTGTTTCTTTAACTAAATAAGCTCTGCAAAGTTGTTTTATTGCATTCCTGCCTGTATTTCTGAGTTTTTTTGCACCTTTAAAGTTTGTTTTTGCTTAGTTTAACTGTAGGCTACACACTCAAGTGTGCTAGCCAAATTAAAGCATTTACTGTGTTTCTGTACCTAATTTCTGCTACTCTGTAAAAAAAAAAAAAAAAAAAAAAAAAAATCCTTGTTTCCCTCCTTTACTGAACTAGAATAGTCCTGTCTTCAGGTATTGCTGATCTCTGGGCTGTGTCATAGTTCCTGTGTTGCCCATATCCTTATTTGGATAGGGGGAAGCTTCTTTGTTCACCAGTGTGAGTGGGCAGCTCTGAGCAGCCTATCTGTCCCTTGAGGAGTGGTTCCAGCCCAGTGACCTGTAGCTTATTGGCCGTTTTGGGCCACTTCCTATCTCTTCTAACCCCCTGCTTTAAAGCCAGCTTTAGAGCGCTTTTGCGCTTGAAATTTAAAGTTTGTCCTGTTTGTTGCATTTACCTGTTGAGGCTACACACTCAAGTGCGCTAGCCTGTGTTACATATTTATTGTATTTTCCTGCTGTTTGTTGCAAAAAAGAAAAAAAAAATAGCCTTGTTTCCAGTCTTTCCTGACCTAGAATAGTCCAAATACAGGCTTTGCTGTATTCTGGACTTTTGGAAAGTTCCTGTGTTGCCCATTTCCTTTCTTGGATAAAGGGAGGCTTCTTTGTTCACCAGTGGCAGGGGGAGTTTAGAGCAGCCTATCTATCCCTGGAGGAGTGTTCCCAGCACAAAAATCTGGTAGTCTATTGGCCGTTTTGGGCCAATTTCTAGCTCTTTCAAGTCCCCCTGTATAAAACCCGCTTTGGGGCAGTTTTTGCACTTGTTACTATTCAGCCAAGCTCCTAGTGGTCCTGCAGAGTGGTGCTAGCAGCAGAGAGCCTAAAATAGCAACTGTTAACCTGATAAAAGTGTTTTTTTCCTGCTACTACCTGGGCGACTGTCCAATCTAGCTAAACTGCAAGTATTTCTGCATTCTTGAGCTGTTTTAAACTGTTTAAAGTTGTTTTTGCACCTGCACTTTTAAGGTTTGTCCTGTTTGTTGCATTTACCTGTTGAGGCTACACACTCAAGTGCGCTAGCCTGTGTTACATATTTATTGCATTTTCCTGCTGTTTGTTGCAAAAAAGAAAAAAAGAAAAAAAAATTATCCTTGTTTCCCATCTTTCCTGACCTAGAGTAGTCCAAATACAGACTTTGCTGTATTCTGGACTTTTGGAAAGTTCCTGTGTTGCCCATTTCCTTTCTTGGATAAACAGAGGCTTCTTTGTTCACCAGTGGCAGTGGGGAGCTTAGAGCCGCCTATCTATTCCTGGAGGAGTGTTCCCAGCACAAGAATCTGGTAGTCTATTGGCTGTTTTGGGCCAATTTCTAGCTCTTTCAAGTCCCCCTGTATAAAACCCGCTTTGGCGTGATTTTTGCGCTTGTTACTACTCAGCCAAGCTTCTCGTGGTCCTGCAGATTGGTGCTAGCAGCAGAGAGGCTAAAAGAGCACCTGCTAACCTGATAAAAGTGTTTTTTTCCTGCTACTACCTGGGTGACTGTCCAATCTAGCTAAACTGCAAGTATTTCTGCATTCTTGAACTGTTTTAAACTGTTTAAAGTTGTTTTTGCACCTGCACTTTTAAAGTTTGTCCTGTTTGTTGCATTTACCTGTTGAGGCTACACACTCAAGTGTGCTAGCCTGTGTTACATATTTATTGCATTTTCCTGCTGTTTGTTGCAAAAAAGAAAAAAATATATCCTTGTTTCCCGTCTTTACTGACCTAGAGTAGTCCAAATACAGGCTTTGCTGTATTCTGGACTTTTGGAAAGTTCCTGTGTTGCCCATTTCCTTTCTTGGATAAAGGGAGGCTTCTTTGTTCACCAGTGGCAGTGGGGAGCTTAGAGCAGCCTATCTATCCCTGGAGGAGTGTTCCCAGCACAAGAATCTGGTAGTCTATTGGCTGTTTTGGGCCAATTTCTAGCTCTTTCAAGTCCCCCTGTATAAAACCCGCTTTGGCGTGGCTTTGCGCGATTTTGTGCATAGCACAGCATCAGGCAATGCTGCTTAATTGGGTTTAACCATTCTCAGCTCCACAAAGTCTGCTCTTCACTTTTTCCCTTAGAACTGATCTAGTTCTCATAATAAACACCCTATTCCTACTCTAAAGCCTGGCACTTGCTCACTAAAGCAATTATATAAGTCAGCACTAAAAAATTAAAAGCACTACACCGTCACGAACTCCCCTTGAGTACCTTGTTCCCCATTGGCCCTTTTTTCAATTATAAAGGAATTCCCAATACTATTCTAGCATGTCCAAAGGTCAGTTGTCAATCTCCTCTCCGGTCCAGCTGGTGAATCTGGGAATCTTGAGGCAATGTTACAACTGCCTCATGTACACAGACAACCCTCTCCTGCTCCCAACAAATTCCAACACATGTGAGAGATGCAACCATATAGCCAAACTGGAGGCTAAGCTCTCTCAACTCAGTACTGGCGTAACCAGGCAGGAGGAGAAGGAAACCACACTCACTACAATTCCAGTCTCAGATAGATCTACCACGACAGCAAACCAAACACATAAACACACAAAAACATACTCGGAGGCTCTAAATAAAAATCTGCCTAAGCAACAGAGACCTCCAAAGCAGACACCCAAGCAACTGCTACCCCAAAACAAAACACTTGCAACACATAGCTCACAAAGCCAGTGTGCCGAACAGTCACAGCCCTTAACGCTAAACAACATACCTGATACACTTGTAATAGGTGACTCTATCGTCAGGCACACTGACGTCCTGCTCACAGGCTGAACAAGGAGAAGGTCACGGTGAGCTGCCTGTCGAGCGCTAGGATCCACCACATAACACAAGCACTCAGGTCACTCCAAGGCAAGTACAAATATGACTCAGTCATTGTCCATCCTGGTGTGAATGACCTGAGACGTACCTCCCTGGACTACATGAAAAGAAACATAGAGGAGCTCTCTGAGCATGTAGCCCAGGCCGGTATGACCCGGACCTTGAGTAGCATCTTACCCTCACCAAGAATGATGCCACAATATGAAGGCAAGATGATCAATTTCAACAATTGGCTTATGTATTGGTGTCATTCAAAGGGGATCCAATGCCTGTCAGCCTGGGATGACATGCTCGACAAGCCACGATGCTTCGCTAGGGACTGCTTGCACCTGTCACCCCTGGGCTTTCGAATATTGGCAAAGGCTCTTGCCACCCCCATAGTGCCTTTTTTAGGCAAGGCTCAAAAGACAAACCCACCTCCATGGGTATCACAAGGGATAAGAAACTAAGAGTAATGCTACTCAATGCCAGAAGTCTAAACCTCAAGATGCACGCACTCAAAACTCTCCTTAGCATGGAGAGCATCGATATCTGTGCAGTAACAGAAACCTGGTTCAAGGCTCCCGAGAGCACCCCAGCACTACCAGGTTATACCTCATACCATGTTTTTCGGCCCCAAATCTTGGACTGAACCACAAAAGTTGGGGGAGTATCAATATTCGTCAAAGATACCCACACCTCCAGGTTGGTGGCACAGCATGAAGCATCAGAGACTATCCATGTGCAACTAACAGTGGGTAAAACTGCCTTCCAGTTTAATGCCTGCTACAGACCACCCTCCCAAACCCAGGAACCCCACTCGGCCTTCCTGAGAACACTGGAAAATATGAAGGTCTCTCCAAACACCATTATATTGGGCGACTTCAACTACCTAAACATAGACTGGGAGCATTACTCTAGCTCCAACACCCTAGCCCAAAGGTTCCTAGAATTTATAAACTCAAATGCTATGGAACAACTTGTTACCACTCCCACAAGAGGGCAAAACATACTGGACCTGATTATCACCAACATGGGGACTCTGTGCTCCAGACCAGAAGTGTATCCCTCACTGGTAAGATCAGACCATAAACTAATCTCACTAGGTATTCACATCCCGACCCCAGCCCCTGCCCAGAAAACCACAGTGAAAAACTTCTCTAAAGCAAATTTCACACTCCTCAAAACTGAGGTGGAATCCTTCAAAGCCCCCGGGCCTGTGGAAAATACGGACCAGACCACAGAATCCTTTATAAATGCATTCTATGAACACCTTCAGGAATGCATGGATCATGCAATCCCAAACAAAACCAAGACACAATCCTCCAAAGGCAGGCGTCCTGTCTGGTGGACTCCAGCCGTAAACAAACTATACAATAGAAGGAGGAAGCTACTACATGATAGAGCAAAATCCCAAAAAGGGAAGGCATCTCTGATCAGTATTAGCAAAAAACTACGGGCACTCATAAAATCGTCTAAGGACAGCTTCGAGAGAAAAACTGCACAGGACACTAAGGATAATCACAAGGCTTTCTTTAGTTATGTTAGGAATCCAAATCCCATCGAGCTACGTAGCTCGAGAGACTTGAATCTCAGCACTGAAATAAATAGGACATGCTGGAGGGACAGATTCATAACCCAGAGGCTCCCTTCACTCTGGAATAAAATCCTAGTCCAGGTTAGGCAGAGTCCCTCATTGACTCTCTTCAAGAGGAATCTTGATGAGTGGATGGGAGATCGTAGATTTACTCCGGGTATCACTTCTGTGTCACTGTTAGACAGAGGCACAGTATACTAACCTCGAAAAAGGGCATAGCAAAATTCATGTAAATGGGTGGCGAAAGCCAAACACACTCTGGCTGGGCTTGTAAATGCCCTAGGGCAGATAGCCTAGTATGAACCTATGAACCTATATATATACATATATATATATATATATATATATATATATATATATATATATTATTTATGTATATTATATATATATATATATATATATATATGTATGTGTATATATATATATTTATATATATATATATATATATATATATGTATATATATATATATATATATATATATATATATGGGATCTGTACAGATCCCCGACGGCACTTTCTGCCGAAGCAGAAATCACCGAACATACATAACCGAAAGTGCTGTTTACTGAAGCAGCACTTTTGGTTATATATGCTGGTTGTGCCGGTTGCACTATGGTGCGGTTAAGGGAGAATTCCCTTTTCCCGACTGTAGTGCAACCTCGGAGTGAGAATATAAAAGTGGGGGGGGGGTGTGCAGGGGGGCTTGCCCCCCTGCATAAAAGAAGATTTATTATTTTTTTGTTTTTTTTTCGAACGCACTTTAACGAAAGTGCTTTTTCAGTGAAAAAATGCCTAAAAATTTACACAGTAACCTGCCCTTTAAAGAAAGAAGTGTGTTAACTGAAATAGCCTCTGACAGGACCATACATATAATGAAGCCTGATAAAGGCAGTGGGGCTGTAATGTTGTTGTTGTTGTTTGTCTTTCGGCTTTTTCCAAGTAAGGGGTCACCACAGCAGAACTCCGGTCCGCTAATGATTGGCAGTAGATTTTTACGAAACGCCGAGGTGCCAGCTCGATGCCCAACCTTTAACGAAGGACGCCCATTTACGCACGCATGTCTTTCGAATGCTACCCAACCGCGGGGAGGACATGCAGACTCCACTCAGAAGTCTGCTGTTTAGCAAGTATAAAATAAAAGTAAAAAAAAAAAAAACTGTGTATGTGTTTGTATGTGAAAGTGTATGCGTGTGTGAGTGTGAGAGAGAGAGAGAGAGATCAACTGCGCTATTATTATACACTCGCCAAGCAACGCTTTTGCTGTTTAGTGAGTGCAAAATAAAAGTGTGTATGTGTTAGTGTGTGAAAGTGTATGACTGTATGAGTGTGTGAGAGATCAGTTAAGCAGTGCTTCTGCTGTTTAGCGAGCGTAAAATAAAAAGCACGTGTATATGTGTGTGTGTGTGTGTGTGTGTGTATGAGAGAGAGAGAGTGAGAGAGAAAGTGAAGAGCGAGAGCGATCCCTGGCAGCATCATGTAAGAACTTTGCATAACTCTTGGCCATAACTCTTGGCACAAGAAATCTGGACAGAGCAACAAATAATGGGGAAACAGAGGGCTTAAAATAAGGATGGATTTTAAATATTGCTCTTATAAACGTAGAAAATTGCTAGAATAGCAGGGATTTCATTAGCATACATTTTTTTTTTCTGAAGCAGAGGTGTGTGTGTGAGGGTGAGTGTATGAGATGACTACTGTCAGCTGCAGCAGTAAAGAGGTTTACAAACCTCTACACTTTTCAGCTGAAGAAATCTTTGGCGAACAAAGGCTCTAAATTAGAAACTCAATTATTGCTCTTATAAAATTGCAAATCTGCAAGGATTTAAGTTAGCATGAATTTTCTGAAGGAAAAAAGAAGTCTGAAGCTCAAATGTATGTCATTATTTAATAATTTCAATCTGCAGTGACCTAACGATTTAGGAGTAAAAAACCAAAAATATAGTAAATAACCTGGTTATTTTTTAAATGTTACATTTTGGCTGTAAAATGCTTCCTCCAACACCATTAACATATACTACAGCAAGTTTGAAACATTAGGCGTAGGAACTATTTTGCATCAAAAATATACTAAAAAAATACAGTAATAAAAATATATATATATATATATATATATATATATATATATATATATATATACAGGTAAGTAAAACACAACAATTTTACAGTGAGTTCATTCTCTTAAGGGCAATAATGCCTTCCAGGATGTATGTTAATGTGTAAATAATGCCCTTCCAGAGGTGTAGAGGCCTTCTGCCTGCTGTGTCGGACCTCATAACACCCCCGGCAGGTGTTAATTACACATTAACACACACCCTGTCAGGCATTATTGCTTGCATGTAGGTAAGTCTGTGTGCTGTGATAAGTTGTGAAAATGTTAAGTAGCGTGGTAATTCTAACCAGTGTAACTATCTTAAGGCAGAGCAGTGATATGCTCTGTGTGGTGTATTTTGCCTTTTTTTTTCCTCTCTGGCTGAGTAAATATCTAGTAAAAAATAATAAATGCTACTGCTCAGTTAAGGTCGACAGTACACAGGTAACTATAAAATAAAAATAAACTCAAAATCGTCCAACACAGCTGCTAGGCAAAATAAAATGGTTTAATAAACAAAGGTTAGCGCTTTCACAGCAACCTGCTGCTTCATCAGTCTTAGGTTTTAGAACCATATTTTTTGGCCTACATGCAAATTGTAAATTCCTCTTCTATCTTTAGTGCTCCACATTTTGTAGTACGTGTGAAGGATTTGCAAATGAAATGTGGGAACCTTTGCTATTTAATGACACTGTTTTTACAAACTGAAACTGTGTGTTTTGTGGTGATCAGTTAGAATGGTATTCAGATTGCTTGTGGACACATTTAGTCACTTTCCCATAGTGTTGGTGAGAACTGTCAGAGTACCTGCTGAGACATCATGGCCTCAATCCCTGGTACAATCTCCACTTCAACATGATTGATGGGCTGGGGGACTCAGTCAAAACTTCCATTTTGTTTTTATGCTGATTCAGTCACTTCTTAGAAATAATTTGCCCAGTATGTGAACTTTCTAAGTTGTATTGTTTTTACATATATTCATTTTATTATATGAAGGGGATGTTATAGTATGAAGATATATTTATAACCTTAAATAGCTTTAACTGGCTTTCTTCTGTGTTTTTATGGAGACAATGTTATAGCTTCCAACATAAAAGTAGGCAACAAACACAAGAAAAGGTGGAAATAATTAAATGGCCAAATAAAAATCAAAAAAGTAAGTGCTTTCGTGTCCTAAGTTGGACACTTCATCAGACTTCTATAAATTCACATCACATCTTTCTATTAAGTACAGAAGTCATTAAGACATAATTGGCTAGTCACTGACAGTTAAGCCAATGAACTAACATGTCTAATCAAGAAAACAATCAACTTCAAACAATGAAAAAATAAAATAAAACATATGGTCAATGGTATAAAACCACTCACCACTTTAAATCATATCAATGAACTGATATATTCATAAATATTTACATCTAAATAATACCTATTACCAATACTTAAAAAAACAAACCGATAGATGATAATATAGCACTTTAAAAACATCCATTCAATCATAAAGTATTTCACCAGTAAGTAAAAATTTTAATTATGAATAACTAAAACATTAATGGATAATGGGTCTGCCTATTGAAAGTTGCTTAAGTAAGGAAAGTACCTCAAATGCCTCATGGATCTGTTATGGAAGTAAATATGCTCACTATATGCATTTGTGTCCAAGGAGTAGTACCCATGACTAAGCATGTGGATGACATAAAAAGAAACAGGCATCTAAAACTGAATTGTTGCAAAGACAGTTCACCAAAAGACTCGAACTGAAGAAGTGGAATATAATCAGTGTCTCACTTGCATGCAAAATAATGAGAGGCTGTTTGATTGCAGTATATGTGTCATAAAAATAAACAATTATTTGTCAGGAAAATGTGTATTAGAGGCTCTGTTTCACGACTTCAGCGATCCATATGTAAGGAAATGTTAATAATTGAATCAGTGGCAGCATGATCTCAATTTAGAATACATAGTCTAGCCATATTAAAGAACCTGAAACATTAACAGAATTCATGACAGACTAGCCACAAACACGGGAGACAGAAAATATAACTAGGAAAAAGAGAAGCAGAAAAGCCTGGGATCATTAATTTGGGTAACAGTCTGCCAGCAGTCAGCATATGTACATATGTGTATAGTAACTGCTACATTATTCCAACTCAACATTTTCTTATAAGTCCTGTAGTTAAAACATTAAGTATATTATCATAAATAGCACTTCGGAGCATCACCTTTAGATAGCATCACTATACATTTACATATATTGTTTATTCCTTATGTATTGATAAACATAATTTCTAAAATAGTATTAGTATCTTTTTGAGGACAGCATACTTCTTCAGCCCTCAGTATGTATGACCCAAACTCATTAATATGGTCTTTCCCCATTCTGTCAAATTCTTAATAGTACCTAACCATGGACTTCTGTTTAAAATCTGTAATACTGCCTTTCAGCTTTTCCTGGTTAGGGGTCGCCACAGTGGAACTCCGGTCTGCTAATGATTGGCAGTATATTTTTACATGCTGGCTTGCCGGGCCTAATGCACAACCTTCAACAAAGGAATGCCCATTCACGCATGTCGACACACAGAAGACGCTCTAACTGAGAATCGAACGTGCAACGTCTAACTGTGAGGCGACAACGCTACCGCAGCACCACCACCAATTTATGTCTTGAACCTTCATTATAAACATGTCTGGATAAAACATTGCTCTCATCCTCCCTATTTATAGAATACAGATGTTCCCTGACTCGGGTAAAAAATCCAATTAGTTTTACCCACATAAAAACTGGACATACTATGCAGGAAGCAGGATAAACTACATCTCTAGTCCTGCAATCAGCGTAATGAAAAAAACTCATAAACTATTCCAGTGGCAGAATGGATAAATCTATTCAAGTGGGCCATGTAGGAACAAAAGTTACAACATCTACGTGGAAAAGTCCCATTCCTCTGAGATACCATCTTAGATGTTCTATCCTTATCATAACATAAAAGTCGCTTTAAGGACTTGCTATTTTTATATGCAAAAGAAGGTGTTTTCCTACTATTTGTTTAAGTTTTTCATCAGCTGTTATTGTCCTCCAGCTCTCAGTTATTGCTTCCTGAATAGCTGCATTGTTTGCAGTATAAGGAATAACAACTCTACATTTATTACAGCTAGTTAACTCATCACTGTTTTCATTAAGTGTATCTAAATGTCTGTCTCTAAACGATGCTCTTCCTCTGCCCTTTCTATCAATGTAACCACCATCTGTTGACAAACGACACTCATCTCTTCTATGCCCTCTCATTAGAAAATCTTGAGTGCTGCCTCACAGTTCTCTGCCGTATTAGTAAGTCTTGAAACCCTGACACCTTGCCCCTTCACTATGTTCCTGTATACATATGGCAGACGCATACTTTGTGTGTGTAGCAAGTTATTATTCCTACAATCTGAGTAAGTGTATTACCACCATTATTTACAATTAATACATCCAAAAAATCTATACTTTCTCTGGACCAATATCCTGTGAAATGTAAAAAATCTGTGGTGGAATTAATATATATCAAAAAGTTCTGCAATTCAAACTCTGTACCTTTCCACAGCAGAAAAATATCATCAACAAATATTTTGTAATATAAAATATAATTAGAATATTCATAATTATTCAAAATATAACAGGTTTCCTATTGGGCCATAACTATATTTTCATATGAGTTTGCGCATGGGGTACCCAATGCTACACCCTTCTTTTGCATATAATTGTTATTGTATAGAAACACATTGTTCTCCAAAACTGACTCAACATACAATACAAAAAAATTCTGTTGCTAGTAATGTCAGTGGTCCTAGATAAAAACTGTTTCACATAATCTATTCCTTTATCATTGTGAATAGCTGTGAATAAAGAAGTCACAACTAGTGTTACAAAAATAAATTCAGGAACGTAGTTTTCAGAATGAAAATAATCAGCCAATGAAATAAAAAAAAATGCGGAGTATCCTTTAAAATCATATTCATGGATTCTAGAGACAATAGGTCTCAATGGTGGTTCAGGAGGGTGCTTATGTATTTTAGGCAAACCCCTAAAAGAGGGAACAACAGGTGTTTCAACCATAGACAACTTATATAACTCAGCATCTATCAAACCACACATAAGACTATCATAAAGAGCCACGTGGACATTCATAATAAACTTGTTAAGTTGGTTGGTTGTTAAGGAAGCATACGTTTCATTATCACTTAACATCTCTAACATGCTCTTTTCATATTTTTCTCTATCCATGATAACGACGGCACTGCCTTTATCAGAGGGCCTAATAACAATTTTGTCATTATACTGTAAACCAATAAGGGCTAATAAGTTCAACCAGTTCAGCCAAATTATAAAAAGACCTGCCTTTTTTCATAGTGTCAAATAAATTTAACAAGTCCTTTTCACGAGATTTATCAAAAGCTTCTAACAGAGGATGCAACACGGGTATAAATGTACTCAGCATTCTAAAACTAGTGACATGAGTATCACAATTGTTATTAAACATGAATTTAAGCACTGCAGTCCTGACAAACAACTCAGCACTCGGTCGGCAGTTTTAGCTCACAGAGACCTCTGTGAATAACTTTGAAGCTCAGGCATGCCTCTAAATGTATCTTTTTGATCTTCACTAAGAGGGTCTCTATTTCTCTGGTTAATTTCAAAACTGTAGCATTATCAGAAATGGTCTTATTGTCTTTTAATTATATTATCAGCAGTAAAAGATAACAATGGATTACCTTCTGCACATACTAAATGCTTGAAAGAATCATTGACCAGTACGGTTAGGATTAAAATCCAACTCTAATTCCGCTCCTTCTGCCATGCTTCTCTAAAATGAATAAATAAAAAGACAATAAAGCAAGAGATTCCCAGGAATGAAGTCCCTCACAATGTCATATATAAATCTTCCAACATAAAAGGAGGTAACAAACACGGCAAGGTGGAAATAATTTATTAAGCAGCCAAATAAAAATCAGAAAAGTAAGCGCTTTCGCATCATAAGTCGAACACTTCATCAAACTTCTATAAAGTCACATCACATCCTTCTATTAAATACAGAAGTCATTAAGACATACTTGGCTAGTCACTGACAATGTTATAATTATTTGTAAAATTCATTGCTTGAATCTAATTGAGTTCTGACAAACTATAAATTGATAAGTATATTTTTTGGCACTTCTTTCCAAAGGTCTACAGTATTCTAATTGATTTTGCTTGATTTATTTAGATCATATTTGCTGGCTTCTGATCTGTGTTGAAATATTATTTTTCTGAGTTGATTTTTCTCTCACCCTGCCCTCCCTATTGGTGTTTTCTTTTTATACTTGATGGCTTTGTAATTGCTCGCCCCTACTGTATATTTGATCTGTGACACTCCTCCCAGTCTAGTGCCTTTAGCTCATTCTATCTAATACGGAGAGGAAAAAAACAAACATTTTTTGCACTTTATTCATCTGCTTACTGTGTTTGTGTTTCTTCCTACTTCATTGCTTTTTTTCTCTTGCTGCCTGTTCTTAAAAGTACTTAATAGCATTTATTCTACTGCATTTGTTGCTGCTTGTTGGTAGCCGATTAAATTGTAACTGTTATTCTAAGCCTTTGGATTACGCATTTGGGCTTTAGACTTTAGACTATGCCGCGGTGGTACGGCGGTAGCATTGTTACCTCACAGCAAGAGGTTTTCCCGTTCGATTCTTGGTGTGGCTTGGGAGTGCCTTCTGTGTGGAGTCTGCATGTCCACCCCGCGGTTGGGTAGCGTTTGAAAGACATGCGTGCGTAAATGGGCGTGCCTTCGTTGAAGGTTGTGCGTCGAGCTGGCACCTCGGCGTTTCATAAAAATCTACTGCCAATCATTAGCGGACCGGAGTTCCACTGTGACAACCCCTTACCGGGAAAAAGCCGAAAAGACAAACAAACTTGGGCTTTAGACCAGTTGTTTCACATTAGGAAGGTTTGTGGTCTACACTGTTGTGGCAGGACAGGAAGCTTACATCCTTCTGAGTTGGGAGTTGCTGACTGAAACCTTAGCGTCTGTTCTAAAGTGTATTAGTTCTGGTTTAAGCACTTGGGCTTTGGGCCAGTTTTTTTACATTAAGAAGGTGTGGCCTGCACTCTTGTGGGAGGTTGGATTCTTCCCTTCTGAGCTGGGAAATTCTGGTCTGAAATTGGTGTGCCTTGTTGCTGCAGCATAGACCAGATTCAGGCCTGCTGAATCTAGCTTTGTTTGTATAACTTGAGCACTGACCCAGGCCATCATTTTTGGAGAAGGTTTCCCTGCACCCTAGCAGCAGGAGTGTGCAGTTAGAACTTGTCTGATTGAAGACTGCTGGAGCAGGGCCCAGTTTTGAGCTTTTTTTGGTTAATTGGGTAACTTGTTTAAATCAGTTGTTTGTTTTCTATTGTTTTAATAATCACATAGCCAGATTCATAACTGGAATGCCCTATCGCACCCATCACTGCCTAAATCTAAGGTCACTGGAATGGCTAGAACTGCCTAATATTCTCAAACTCAACCAGCTAACTGAGGCATTTAAAATTATCAATCATCCAGACAAAACCCCCGCATTGAACAAAATACTCACCCCGTACTCCAACCTTAAGTCCCTTAGGTCTTCCAATAGCCTACAAGTACTGACCATTAAAGCCAACAATTCTGGTGGTGAAGCACTATATGCCAATTCTATTGGCAAATCCTGGAATGCCCTTCCAAACAACCTAAGACTCACGTCATCTCAGTACCAGTTTAAAAAACACCTCAGAGCACACCTGAAATCTCAATGGTTATGCCCCTGCTCCAATCCAGACTTCTCAATGGTTATGCCCCTGCTCCAATCCAGACTAAGTGCTATCATCCCTGCCTGTCCAAGGCTTCTCTCAGCCTCCACCTAACCCATAAACCCAAGAGGCCACTATTTTGCTTGTTTGTCTAGCTGTTTAATTCTGTACCTCTTCAAAACATAATTTTCATTCTTGTTTCCTTTATTTGGGCCTGTAAGCGTCAGTGTATTTACCTGTATTTACTTGTCCTAACAACAACATTGTATTTGTATTTACTTGATTTATTTGTTGTAACTTATTCATTGTATTGGTTTAACTTACCATGATCCTGGAGCTTTTCTCCCCGGGCCTCCACTGAAAATGGACATGTATCCAGTTGGACTAGCCCGGTCAACAAAAGTAAAATAAAATAAAATAAATAAATAAATAAATATATATATATATATATATATAAATATATATATATATAAAATTGCATTCTATTCATCTGCTTTTACTGTATTTGTGTTTCTTCCTACTTTATTATTAGTGGCATTGACTACAACTCTGATCTGATATATATAACAATAAGTATCCTTTTCCTGGGCATTTAAAGAGTTTTTTTGATTGTATCTGCTTTATTTTCTGAAAAAAAAAATATATACTTGTTTCATAACTTTCTAAGCTAGTATAGTCCAGTTTTCAGGTTAAGTGCTGAATTCAGGGCTGTGTTACAAATCTGTGTGTTTGCCCATACCTTACTTGGGTAGAAGGAAGTTTCTCTGTTCACCTGTGAGAGAGGGGAGCTTTGAGCAGTCTATCTGTCCCTGGAGGAGTGGTTCTAGCCCAGAAATTAGTAGTTTATTTGGCCATTTTGGGCTAATTTCTATCTCTTTCATTTCCCTGCTATAAATACCACATTTGCCCGGTTTTGCACGTCAGGCAGCACCAGCTAGCTAGGGTATAACTTTTCCCAGCTCCACAAAGTCTCCTCTTCAATTTTTCCCTTGGAACTAGACAAACTTTTAACTTAAGCACTCAAGACATTCATTTCTCAGCCCAGCACTTGCTCAAAACTCATAGCAAGCACTTATAAGCCCTAGCAATAGACTCTCCTATACCGTACAGAAAGACAAGGTCTCTATTCAACCTTACAAGCCATTCAGTAAAACAGTTCACTGCACCTATCCAGGCATGTCCAAAGGGCAGTTTCAGGCATACTCTCCAGTCCAACTGGTGAATCTGGGCATTTTCAGGCAATGTTACAACTGCCTCATGTACACAGACAACTCTCTCCTCCTACCACCAAACACTAATACATGTGAGAGATGTAATTATACAGCCAAACTGGAGGCTAAGATCTCTCAACCTAAGGCTGGATCAGACAGTCAAGAGGAGAAGGGAAATACTTGCATCACACCACCTGCCTCACATAGACCCATTAAACCAGCACTGGCAAAAAACACACATAAATACATGAAAACATATTCGGAGGCTCTAAATAAAAATCTGCAAAAGCAACAGAGACCTCCAAAGCAAACATCCAAGCAGCCTCCACCCCCCAACACAAATCATAAAACACATACTTCACAAAACCAGTGTGCCATGCAATCACAGTCCTTAAGGCAAAATAACATACCCAACATACTAGTAATAGGTGACTCTATAGTCAGACACACTGACGTCCCCCTCACTAGGCTGAATAAGGAGAAGGTTACTGTTAGCTGCCTGTCAGGTGCCAGGATCCGCCACATAACACAAGCACTCAGGTCACTCCAGAACAAGTACAAATACAACTCTGTTATTGTCCATGTTGGTGTGAATGATCTGAGCCATGCCTCCCTGGACTACATGAAAAGAGACATGGAAGAGCTCTCTGATCTTGTAGCCCAGGCCGGTATGACCCTGACCCTGAGTAGCATCCTGCCCTCACCAAGAATGATACCACAGTATAAAGAAAAAATTATCAATTTCAACAATTGGCTGAGTTTCTGGTGTCATTCAAAGGGGATCCAGTGTCTGTCTGCCTGGGATGACATGCTCGACAAGCCACGCTGCTTCACTAGAGATGGCTTGCACCTGTCACCCTTAGGCTTTCGAATGCTGGCCAAGGCTCTTGCCACCCCCATAGTGCCTTTTTTAGGCAAGGGTTAAAAGACAAACCCACTGCCATAAATAGCACAAGTAACAAAAAACTGAGGGTAATGCTACTCAATGCCAGAAGTCTAAACCTCAAAATGCATGCACTTGAGGCACTCCTCAGTATGGAGAAAATCAATATATGTGCAGTAACAGAAACCTGGTTTAAGGCTCCAGAGAGCACCCCAGCACTACCAGGCTACAACTCATACCATACATTTCGGCCACAGAACCCGGACCAAAATACAAAAGGCAGGGGCGTATCCATATTCATCAAGGATACCCACACCTCCAAGTTAGTGGCACAGCACGATGCTTCAGAGATCATCCACGTGCAACTAACAATGGGCAAAACTGCAATTCAAATTGTAGCTTGCTACAGATCATCCACCATGTCCCAGGACCCCCATTCCACATTTCTGGAAACACTGGGAAATATAAAGGTCCTACAAAACACCCTAATATTGGGTGATTTCAATTACCCAAACATTAATTGGGAGAACAACTCAAGTACTAACTCCCTTGCCCAACATTTCCTAGAATTTATAAACTCAAATGTCCTGGATCAACTGGTCAACACTCCCTCCAGAAGTGACAACATATTGGACCTGGTCATCACCAACATGGGTGACCAGTGCTCCACACCGGAGGTCAATCCCTTACTGGTTAGATATGACCATAAACAAATCACTTTGGATATCCACATTCCGCCCCCACCTCCAGACAAGGAAACCACCATGAAAAACTTTTCAAAAGCAAACTTCACGTTACTTAAGACTGAGGTGTAAAGTTTCAAAGCCCCCATGCTAAAGGATAACATTGTCCAAGCTGCAAAATCCTTTACTAATGTATTCTACAGGTACCTACAAGAATGCATGGATCGTGCTATCCCAAGCAAAACCAAGACTCTCTCCTCTAAGAAAAGGAAACCAGTCTGGTGGACTCCTGACATAAACAAGCTGTACAATAGAAGGAGGAAACTAGTACAGAAAAGAGTAAAATCCCAAGAAGGGAAGACATCCCTGATCAGTATCAGCAAGAAACTACAATCCCTCATAAAATCATCCAAGGTGAGTTTCAAAAGAAAAATTGCCAAGGACTCCAAAGATAACCACAAGGCATTCTTTAGTTATGTCAAGAATCTAAGTGGCAATGCTCAGATCTGCTCAGAGTTAGTGCAGAATGGTACAAAATACACTGAACCAACTGATATTGCCAACATCCTGGTTGACAGTTTAAGTGCAAACTTCACCTCCCTCTCACCCCTAAAAGGGCCCATAATCATACCAGAAGAATATAGAGCTCCTGAAATCACAGACACTCAGGTTAAAACAGCCCTCTCCAAAGCCAAAAACACAGCATCAATGGGACTGGACTGAGTCCCAGGCTGCGTCCTACATGAGCTCAAAGATGAACTAACCCCTCACCTAAACACACTGTTCAAACTCAGCCTCTCTACAGGTTACGTACCCATAGAGTGGTGCACAGCAACAGTTATTCCACTCCACAAAGGTGGAGCCACAACAGACCCTGGGAACTATCGCCCTATAAGCCTGACTAGCTTGGTCTGCAAGGCTATGGAGTGCATCATCATGGAACTCATTAACAGAGACATTGGGAACCTCCAAACACTGGACCCTACCCAGTTCGGCTTTGTTAAGGGCAGATCATGCCTCCTAAACCTGGTGGACTTCTTTGAGACAGTTACCAAGGCTACAGATGAGGGAAAGGTGGTGCACACAGCCTACCTAGACCTCACAAAGGCCTTTGATACCATTCCCCATTCTGGTATTATAGACAAGCTCACCAGCCTGAACATAAACCCCTAAGTCACAAGATGGGTTGCCAACTGGCTCACGGACAAAACTCACATGGTAAGAGTTACAGGAGCTAGGTTACAAGTGGCATTCCCCAGGGCTCAGACATAGGACCCCTCCTGTTTGGCATATACTTCTCAGAGGTACAGGCAAGCACAGGAGGACTATGGCTGATCAAGTTTGCAGGCGACTGCAAACTAGGGGCTATAATTGACTCTCTGGCTGACACAGACATCCTCCAAAAGGGTCTCACTGAGACAGACACCTGGTGTCAAAATCATGGCCTCAAGCTAAATGCCAAAAAGTGCATAGTCATCCCCTTTGGAAAAAACAAAGTACCCACAAACTACCACATAGGTGGTAGTCCCCTAAATATGGAAGACGTAATAAGGGATCTGGGGACCCAAGTAGATAGTAAACTCTCCTTTGATAATCACATTGACAAAGTGGTTAGAAAATCCTTCTACATGGCACACCTTATCACAAAAGGGTTTGCATCCAGATCAAAGGAGGTCATTGTGCCCCTCTACTCATCGCTCATCAGACCCATCATAGAGTACAATGCCCCATTTGGGATGTATCTTACAAGACACCTGCAACAGCTGGAAAGACCACAGAAGTACCTCACCAAGAGGATCACTGGCCTCAAAAAGATGCCCTATGCAGCTCGACTGAAGAAACTCCAGCTGTACTCGGTTGCATACCGCCTACTCAGAGGTGAGCTCTGCCTGACATACAAGGCCATGTCCAACCCAGAACTGATGGACATGCTTCACCTAAAGAAAAGCTTATCCCCTCAAGCCACATGCTCTCAGGATCTAAACCTCACCACAGCAATAAATAGGATGTGCTGGAGGGATAGATTCCTGTCACAGAGACTTCCCATGCTTTGGAATACGATTCCACTCTACATTAGGCAGAGCTCCTCACTAACACTCTTCAAGAGAAACCTTGATGAGTGGATGGGAAACAGAAAGTTTACCCCAGGGATCACTTCAGTGGCTCTGCTGGACAGAAGCACAGGGAACTAATCTAAGGGGGCGGCGAAAGCCAACACATTCTGGCTAGGCTTATAAATGCCTTCGGGCAGATTGCCTAGAACCTACCTATGAACCTATAAAAACTAAAACTAGATTACTTGGTTACTTCCTATTACCTGATCAAGTTTACATCAAACTAACAGTGCTATTAGCACAGACACATATAAACCTAGAAATTGGTATGTTAGAATCCAGCTACAGCTTTGATAAATAATACTTTTTGGGTTCTAATGCAACACTAGATGCAGTCTTGAACTTTAAAATTGTTTTTCTAATAAAACGTATGAAAAACAGAATTCTCATAGTAGTTCTTTGAGATAATGAATACCACAGCTCCAGTATAAAATGGGATACTCCCCCCCCCCCCCTTGCTTTCCATGTCATGATGATTACCCTCAGGAGCCATTTTTATTCCTTAACTCACCCAACATCTTGATTATATCTGCAGGGCTTCATCTCAGCCTGACACTTTTCCTGGCTTCATTTTCCTTAGTGCATGTCATTACATCTTCTGGAGTGGTTCTCCTTCCTCTTTCACTGTAGGCTGTGCACAGTTTTTGAGTTTTTTTTTCATTCAGAATCTCCTTGAAGTTCTCCTTTTATCTACCCTTGATGTCCTCTGTCTGCTGAACCTGTGAGCAGATTGTTGCTGGCATCCTTTATGAAGGACATATGCCATTTTTTTATGTTTTCTGTCTTTATCTAGCAACCTGATAGAACTTTCTTGTACAATCTTCTGTGTTACTTTCCAGAAATTGCTAGAAGTTCTCTGATGCCTTATACATTGCCTTTGTGGCTGTTGTCTTAGCATATTTGTTATTCATCCAGTTTTCCTTCTTAGCCTGGTCCATCTTTTCTATCTCCAACTTCTTTATGAATGCCATGTTTTCATTTTTCCCCATTTGCATGCCTTCCCTCTTTCCAACTGCCCATCAGCTGCCTTCCTGCACCATCTTTTCCTTAAGTGCCCTGGTAGTACCCCTGGGACTGGGACCACAACAGTGATTGGTTTGAGCATCCTGCAGCATCACATTCACTGGTCCTACATACCAGGGGATTATTTCAATGTACCCTAATGTGGCAAAGATAGTGATGTCACAAGCATCACCACAAATAATGTCAGTTAGCTCTGCTCCTTCTTAGATGTCATAGTTTTACTGGTGATCTGCCTTTGTCATTATGGCATGCCCCCATTACTGGGGATGTGACTGTATAGTCAGCTCATAGTGGGTAATCTCTCAAAGTTGTTCTTCCTCGCTTCTCCATTTCAGGATCCTCTAGGGCTCATGCCACTAGATGATCTCATGTCATCTGGGTCATAGTGAGGGTGCCCTCCCTCTATGACAGAGAGTCAGAAACCCCTTCTTTCTTTTGATAACTTTCTGCTCTACTGCAATCCACTTCCAGCATTTATGTATCATATTTCCACCCTTGTCTCAACCACAGATGTTTTCTATTGTCTTCGCACGTTATATTGAATTGCTGCCATGGTTATTCTGCTCCACCTACTTCTTGAGGTGTTGTCAGCTGACACTAACTCTGTGAAGCACATGGTGTGTCACACACTGGGCACATAGTGCATCACATGCTGGGCAGATAGGGTGTCACAAGTTGGGCATGCTGGGCACATGGTCAGACCTGGATCCATGGCCAAATGTAGCCTCAGCAAGGTAATGGATTGGTCCCCCCCTTGCAGCATCCCCCCAGCCCCCCAAGCCATTCCAGTTAATAGCAACTGGGAAGAAATAGCCAAGTAATTGGACCTGTCAGTGTGAATATTATTTTCTTTTTTACATCTACAGTGATTGCAGATATTGGGATTTAACTTAAAAACTTTTATTTCAAAGTTTATAGCACAAACACTAATAGATATTTACTAAACAAAACAGTACACTCTAACAATGAAAACATACTTAACATTAACAGTAAACTTCTCTGCCATTGAAACAGCATCGAAACACACATGCAAAGAAAATGCATCTGGCCAGTGGCGGATTAAATTTACCTTTGGGCTGTTTTCAAACCATATGCCCCTCACACACATTTTTAGGACCATGTATACATGCATGTAGTCTTTGATTCACCTTCCTGATTGTATTGAATTATATTTCTTGTATAATGCAGCACCACTTGTTAGAATGTGTTTTAAATTTGTAGCTTTGAACATTTTTCCAATAAGCAATGAAACAAAACATATGAACCAATAATGACAAAACTGCCCATTTTAAATCATTTGAACCACAAAAGGCCACTCAAACTTCTGTCATCACAATCCGCCAATATCAGTCAATATGTACAATCTCTACAGAAGTAAAAGTTATCTGAATAATTCCACATTAAACAGATCTGTAACTAAAAGCGGTTTCTATTAGCAAATAACTTCATATTTCACTGTTTCATCTACAAATTCAGTGCCTGCTGCCCTTGAAGAATAAATTGCCTGTGTAACATTAAAAAATTGTAAGCTGGTAAAATTGCAAAAGGGAATGAATGTCAAACTGACAACAGTATCATAGTAGTTACAAGGCATCTCTTCCATAGGACACACTCAGGACTGCAGCACCCCCCCAAAGTACAACACAGTATCAACAATCCATCTACATGGTGTGGGAGTAGAGCCCATACCCTTCTGCATCAAAAGCAAGTATGTTATCTATTGTGCCACTAACACTGCTTTCAAATTCTCTTACACAAACTGTGATGACTATTTGCTAAACAAAACAGTTGCACATTGAAAACAGACTTAGTATGAATAGCAGTAAACGTCTCTTTCCTTGAAGCTCACAATTCCTTGAAAATGCACTGATGCTTACAAATCATTGAAAATGTACTGAAACTCACAATTTCTTGAAAATTTCCTGAAATTCACAATTCCTTGAAAATGTACCAAAGCTGACAATTCCTTGAAAATGTACTGAAACTCACAGTTCCTTAAAAATGCACTGAAACCTATAGTCTGGTAGATGGTGCAGAGGATTCAGGCTCTTTTCTACTGTAAGTGAAGTACAGGGTTTGAGCCTGAGTAAATTAACTAACCTGCCAGCTCTAACTAGGGCATTACACACACACACACACACACACACACACACACACACACACACACACACACACACACACACACACACACACACACACACACACACACACACACACACACACACACACACACACACACACCTACCTTACCGGTAACGGTGGAAGAAGCGGAAATGGTGTTTAAATTCTGCACCCAGACGCGGAATAGAAAAAGAAGCAAGCGTGCATTGATACAAGCAACAGTAGATGCATGTGACTGCATGATGCAATGTAAATGTTACACACAGAGGGTGTTCATCTGTTCTTAAAATGAATGCCCTTAAAGAAGGCTTGTTTTAAATTAAAACATGCATTTTGTGGAAGCCCCCCCCCCCGGCCAGCAGACCTCTCCCAGCCAGCTGGGGACCCCTTCCTGCCAGTGGAGCCCTAGGGGACTGCCCAGTACTGGATCTGGCTCTGCACACAGTGCATCACAAGCTGGGCACATGGTGTGTCACAAGCTGGGCACATGGTACATCATAAGCTAGGCACATGGTACATCACAAGCTGTGCATGCTCTACACAGTAGTCTGATATTAAAATAGGTGAACTCCTGCCTTGAGGGATTCATCTTCCTTTGCTGTTTTATGGTCAACAGGTTCTGTCTGTTTCATAATGCAAATAAATGATTAAGACAAAAGCAATATATCCCTAAACACACAGATTTCTTAATAGCCCCCTACTCTTCTGTACAGTTGTAGCATTTTGACTATATTCAGATGACTTTTCAGTTCAGATTGCAGATTTCCCATTTTAGTATGGGTTACTGTCTCCTCTATCAAGGAAGCCCCAGAAGTATCAGAGACCCTTTTTGTGTATTATCTGGTCATATGACAGTGAAGTGGGCTAAAATTCTAAGCTGTTCAAGAGCTGCTTCCTCTGGTGCAAGGTTTGATTCTCTCACCCTCCATTTGCCTAACTGTGCCACTCTTGTATAAGTCACATAACCAGACAGTGCATCCTGGGCTGAGTCTGAAAAAGGTCCATGTGAATCAGAATTCTTCTGTTTAACAAACAAGTCTACTGATATTCACTACTGGACATCAACGGCTGATGCCAAAGTTTTTAGTTCTGTGGTTCCCACATTTTGTTGTGTCTGTCATTTTATTTAAAGTTTTACACCCCCTGCATTAAATTATACACCCAGAGACCAACAAGACACTGCTATAAGAAATATAGGCCCTCTTTTTGATATTTTTTATCTTTTAATCATCATGTCACTGTAGTAGTTGGGCAAGCTTTCTTTCTGGCTCATCTAATTTTCAAAGACATCTCCTCTAGATCCAAAGAAGTCTTAATTATCCTTTACTCATATCTCATCAACCCATTATTGACTATAATGTCCCTTTTGGTATGTATTTGTCTAAAAATATAACTCAAGTTGAGTGAACACAGAAGTTCCTAACTAAAAAGAACTGTGTCTTCAAAAATCTTAGTTATCAAGACAGACTGGCAGATCTCTCTGTATACTTGGTTTCGTATAGACTTATCCGTGGGAGTCTGAGTGTGTCCTTTTGAATCATGAAAGATTCAGCTCTGTTTGATTTTCTGTTTCTTCACAGAATAAATGGTTCTTCAAATCCAGGTTAAATGAACTAAATCTTCATTAGCAGATAAATAAGCCATGTTAGCATGATCGATTCATATCGCAATGTACAGCCCTCCTCTGGAACAAACTTCCTCTACATGTTAAACATAGTATCACCCTTGTTACCTTCAAGATAAACCTAGATAATTGTGTAGGCAGCCTTATATTCTCTCTAGGTCTGTCTTGCACTGTCCCACATATGGGAGTAAGGAACTTTTGAACATGGGTTATTGACTAGGCTTGTAATCCCCGCAGACTAATTGCCTGGTACTTACCTATGAAGCAGTGAGCCTATGAACCACCTTGAAGAAATCCAGGTATATTATGCTATGAATTTTTTATTGCCTACTTAACAGTTTCTGCTTTTCCTTTTCAACAGTTTAACCCTTCCAGTAGTCATTCATCTTTGTATCTTGCTTTCAGCTAATAGTACATGTTTCTACTGATAGTACATCTTATTTGTACTTCTTTCTCCATCTACCTATCTGCACACACAGACACAGGCACACACACAGACACACACACACACACACACACACACACACACACACACACACACACACACACACACACACACACACACACACACACACACACACACACACACACATTGTTGATAAGTCAATTCATTTTGATTCTGTTCTCTTTTGTCTGTTTTGGAGCTCTTTAAAATTATCATTACATATTGTTTTACTTAATCCCCTTCTGTAACTCCATTCACTAGGTGTTACTTTTTTATGGTCAAGTTTTATACTTCTTACTGTGTTTAGTCAGAAGTTCTCATTTCTTTTGTTTGTAACTCCCAATTTATTTATAGTTAAGCTTACTGTGGTTTTATGGAATGAACCATAACTGGCCTTTTATATTTAATGCTTAAATCTTCCTGTGTCTCCAGTGAAAAAGAGACATAATGCCAGAAAAACCACACTATCAGAACATGCAAGTTAATAAATACTTTCTTAATAAACATATTTATTTTCTAGGAATGACAAATATTTTGTTTTATATCTTTCTAATTGCTTTCTTGTGACAATTTCTTAAGTGAAACATATTTTCTTGATACAGTCATCATCTGGAAGTAGCAGTTATTAATTATTTCTCTGTCTTTGGGATCTGACCACTCCTTTGCTATCCTTACAGAAAGTATTTTGCTCTTGCCAGATTGTTTAAGGTAGTATCAGACAAGATGACTACAGGACTAGTCCTACAGGCTAAACCATCTTATTTGTCACAAGTCAAGAGGTCAAACTATATGGCTACTACTGCTACTGCCTAAAATGTCTGAATCAGCTGTAGCTGTGCTGTTTGCTAATCGGAAGTGTATTGTTTTCTTAAACTTACTGGACCCCTTCCCTCATCTGTGGTAGATGAGATATTGGCATCCTGTTGCCCATCTGTCCCCCATACTGTATATCAAACATCTCCATTTTATGCCCTCTCACTGAAAACTAAGTTGCATGTTTGATGGGTTTGATGGTATCACCATGAACTGACAATGACACACTGGTTTGACTGACATGGAGGTGTATGTATTCATTCAAACCAGTCATCTGCAAAGATCACATCTAACAAGGCAGTATTGACTTCCTTGCCATTCAGAGATCACATCTAACAAGATAATATTCTTGACCTAGGAGACATCTTAAACATCAGATTTACTACCTGCACTGCTCCAGTGGGAGGAAGTCTGTGCAACCCAGCCTGACTTCCACCCAAGAGGGACATTTCTTTTTCTGGATGTGATGTAGTTGCTAATCACTTTCCAGACAAAGTTACCTAGATATTGATAAAAGCTCTTAATTTAGAACTGACTCTCCAGTGTGAGTCTACTAGCATGATCTTACTAAGTAATATCCTCTGTAAGGGACAGAGCTATAGCCTTAGTTCACGAGGATGGTTTCAGTCTGGCATTCCACTTATTGTGGAATTGTTGAGGACCTTCTGAACCATTCATCCTAGACAGTCCATGGACTAATGATTTCCAAGATTCTCCAGTCCTCTCTTAAGACATAGTTCCTTTCTATTTTTATCAAGACAATTATTGCATCAAGTCCTTGAGAAAACATCATTAGAGCCATATGGTATGGACAATTAATGATTTATCTCTAATCTTACTTTTGCTGAGAGGTTCCAGGAATGGTTAAGGAGAGGTGAACTGAAACCAAAAGAAAAATGAAATGTTAATAACAGTGGCCCAGGATAGTGGACTACATACACGTTGGAGGCAGTTGCACATCTTGTTTCTAGGTGTGATATACTCATGGCAGAGGAGGTGTATACTGAAAGGCACAATAATGTGGCAGGACTGTTGCATCCAGGATTGTGCAAACACCACAATACAGAAGTAGTTGAGAAGCATTGCAAACATGAACTAGAAAGTGTAAAGTTGATTTTTGTTATTGTATTTACTATGGTATTGCTTACGTGATGGATTTGAAGTCTTCTTAAGACACTCAGTCTTGCTGGCTGGATTCTGCTGAAATCAAAGTCTGGTTATAGTTGCATTCAGAGTGTGTTGCATACAGAAACTTGCAGAATATACACTGATGAGAGAATATACTTTGCAGCATCAACTTAGAGCAGTAACAAATAATTTTTTATAATAAACCACACGGACTAATGTTGCAGCTTCAAGTACTATTCCCGTTAACTTTTCATATAGTACAGATGATGTGAGAGATATAACACTTACCTCGAGACAAATGTGTCCCTACCAATACCCCTAACATAAATGGATTTAATACAGACTTTATATCTTTTTTTTAGTTAAACACACACCCTCTTGGTTTTGGAAAGATACTGCCTTGACACAAGTGCTGACACATCTGTTCTTGTGCAAATGCTGATAAGTGCAGAAAAGCATATTTTTACGGAAACGCCTTGTGGATAAACTTTCTTAGAAAAGCATATTTTTAAACTTTCTTAGAAAAACATATTTTTCAAGGAAATGCCTTGTGGATAAACACATGTCCTGTTGTCCATTCTTTAAAGAAAGCAGAATTGTTTTTTTCTGATATATCCTGATTTTTTTTTTTTTTTACATTCTTGCCACATCTGTAAGAAGTTAGCTTTCTTGATATGTGTGTGTAATACACTTATAAGCAAGTTCCTTATTTTTTAAGCCACAGTTATTTAGTATGGATGCTAATCACATATTGCTAAACTCTATTTCTACATTTAAGCAAGCTTTATCTTATTCCTTATTTATTTTGCATATTTATAACAAAGTTACTTTCAACCTTAGTATATTGTTGAGCACACTTTAACAATTCCCTCTTTTTTATTTTAAACCAGGGAAATAAATTCAGCATTATTTGATAATACCTTTTCATTATGACAATTAACAACAGTAACTTGACTAGCTTTTGCTAAGCAGACTTTAATACATGTAAATAATATGCAACCAAGCACTACAATAACAATAAAAGAAATAAAAAATACAGTAATTTTTCCTGTCCATCCTGTAAGTAGATTACTAAACCATTCACTCCAATCATCATTCCATTTTTTTCTAGTATGTTGAGACACTTGTGCAATCACTTCTAAATGTGCTTTTACAGATTCTGTTTTGTCTGGAATAAATGTACAACATTGTTCTCTTACTAAAGCACATGTACCCCTTTGGGATGCTAATATGTAATCTAATGCCATTCGATTTTGCAGAACCATAGTTTGTATAGCTGTCATTTCGACAGTAATGTCAAGGACTGCATTGAAAGTGGCATTTGCCAATACCTCAACTAGTTTAGATAGTTTTCTTAGCTCCCAGATGGCTTTTGCAGCCCCGTGCCAAGGGAAAAATACCTGCTCCAAAGATTACATCATCTCCTAAATCCATATCTTTTAATTAATATAATCAAGATTTTGATGATATATATGTGATGTATTTAAGGTGTCTACTGGATTTTCTGGACTTTCAATCACAAGTAATATATCTCTTTTCTTTTTTGCATTTCTAATGCTTCCTTTTGGTAACTCTTTTACATGATGCATTGCTGGTACCACTAATCCTATATAACAGGTGCCATCCTATCCCTTTGGTAACCATTTATAAGCATATTTACCACAGATGTAATGTAACCCATCTGATAGAGCTGCTATTCACCAGACTGCCATTTACTTGCCCCATAGTAGGAGTTTTATCATGTACAACTGTAAAGCTTTTATCTGTTTTACTTTGCCAACATGTAATATTGGTTTTACACTCATTTTTATCATTTTGTGAAAAATGAAATACTGCTGTGCCACTTAATATTAACTGACCCTTAATTGGTATTAAAATAGGAAAACCATGAGAAAATACTCCACATACTGTTATGTGGTTGTGAAAATGTATCATTTCAATTGTTTAAATACAATTGCTATTACCCACTGGAACAGTTCCATTTTGTTGAAAACATGTGATCCCCTGCACTATAGCAAATAACTAAACTCTTGCTTTATGTAATTGTACATTTATGACTTGATCTCCTTTTTCATTTATTAATACCCTCCAACTACTAAGAGAATTTAGTGGAATAGGTATTAGAGGCATTACCCCTGTTATTTTTGGTATTAAACTACATACCCAACAATTAGAAACATTCATGCTTTTTGCATACCAACATTGTCTTGCCAGAAAAGTGTTAAAAGATGGTGACTACTCTTGTTAATTTTTCCACATTTCTTTACTCTCTCTCTTATGTAACTTTACAGTTTGATCAACAGGTTGTAAGTATAATTTAATACTAAGCAATACAATAATAGTTAGTATGATAGCTATTATCAATTTAAAAATACATCCTTTAAATAGAAATTCCATTGCTGAATCATTTTGCCTTTGGTATTCCAAAACTGGATTTCCAAAAGGATGCACTTTAAACCATGTCAATTTCATTATGGTTTTCTCTGATGGAAACCCACAAGAGAATACATTTAATCAGATTTACATTACTCACTATTTTTGATCATTCTTAGTTGATCTTTATGTACCAACATTGTTCTGTTTTTCTTTCTTCCTTTGATTTTGTACACTAATGGTCAAATTTGTTCCACTACTTCAAAAGGGCCTTGCCAATTGCTAGCCCATGGTCCTTCCGTTTGGAATGTTTTTACCAGTACTTTGGTTCCACAGGGAAGGTTTTCTTCAGATGGTAATATTGGCACCTTTTTCCATAGATGGAACGCTTGCTTCCTTGCATTATAATCACATATACTAGTAAGTTGTTTTAGCCATTCCTGATGTTTGCTGAGTTCTAGCATGGGCCTACCATTAGGTGAATCTGGGTTAAATGGTAATTGTATAGGTATTTTACAGCCTGTCATTATTTCATACAGGGAAATACCTGTTTTGCTGTTTGGTGTTGCTTGAATACCCATTAAAATACCAGGCAAATGATGTACCCATGTATTGCTCTTTTCCAAGCATACCTTTTTTAGACATTCTTTTAACGTCCGATTCATACGTTCTACAATGCCATGAGTTGTGGTTGGTATGGTACATGAAACCTTTGCTGTATGCCTAACAAATTATACATTTGTTTAATGAGATCACTAATAAACTATGGGCCATTGTCTGACTCTATGACCCGTGGTCATCCCCAATGACAGAAAATATTTTTCCATAAGGCTTCTGCTGTTGCCTTTGCTGTCATGGTTTTGGTAGGAATTGCTTCTACCCATTTTGAAAAGACGTCCACTACTACTAGTAGATACCTGTAACCTCCCTTTGTTGTGGTAATAGACCTGCATAATAGGGTTCATAGGTTCATAGATTAGTATTTTATTTATTTATTTATTTGCAGTTGGTTTACCAGGATAGTCCACTGGGCCAAAATGAACCAGTTTTCAATGGAGTCTTGGGGAGAAAAGCTCCAAAAACAAACAAACTAGGTACATACAATAGATTACTAATGATAATTATACAAATGTAAAAAGATACAAGCATTTCATTTCAAAATTCAGGAAACATTTCAAACAATACAGTCTAGTGATGAAAATTTGAGGTGTTTTAGGCTGTGAAAAGTAATATTGCATAATGATACAGAGTAGTTATTATGTAAGGAGCATACGTTTTACAAGGTGCAGTCAAATACAGTCTTTGCAGATACCATGGGGGGGAAAAAAAAAATGTATGTGAGTTATGGGGAATTAATAAGGAAAAATTGCTGGAGTAACATGAGATTGAATGGAAGATGAAAATTGCCATTATTAGTTATGAGGGGTGGGAGCAAGAGCATTCCCAGTGGGACATTAGATATATGTGAAGAGATTTTTTGAACATATAATGGTTAGAGGTGGTGCGAATGGATGGTGGTAGTGAGTTCCAAAGACGTGCTAGGTTATGGGATAGTAAGTTTTTGCCTGGGGGACAAGTTGGTTTGTGCACTTCTAATAGGTTTTGATTGTTTGACCTTAAAACTCTATCAGGTAGGTGCATCTTAAAGGCAGAAGACAGGGAGGGACAGAGAGAGGGGTTGAAAATGAGCTTATGGACAAGAGTTAGCTGAGTATAGCTGAGATGATTGGGTAGTTCTAGCCAATTAAGTTTTTGGAGAGAGGAACAGTGGTGGGTGGAGGACCTATGGCTGTTAGCGAACTTGGCGATTTTGTTGTAGCAAGAGGAAAGTTGTTTTTTTAGAGAGGACTGAAGATTAGTTAGGAGTGGTGCTCCATAGAGAAGGGAGGGGATAAGAAAGGAAGAAGAGAGAGTGATTTTAGAGGTGCTTGTAAGGTACTGATTTTGTCGGTAGAGCATACCTAGTTTTTGATGGGTTTTTTTGATATTTAATTGTAGATGAGAGTTGAAATTAAGCAGGCTGTCAATTTGGACACCAAGTAACTTGGTTTCTGACACCAGTTCCAGAAATGAATTATTTTGACTAGTAATCAAGAATGTGTTTATATCGAAAGGAGTAATTTTAGAGGGGGTAAATACCATTAGTTTAGTTTTGGAAGCACTGAGTGCTAGGTGGTTTATTTTCATCCATTGCTCAGTGATTGAAAAAGCTTCTTGTGTAAGCTTTAGGAGCATAGGGGTAGATGTGGCAGAGCAGATAATGGTAGAATCATCAGCATATTGGATGATATTTGAGAATGGAATAGATTTGCGGAAATCATTTATAAATATATTGAAAAGAAGGGGACCTAGTATGGAGCCTTGAGGAACTCCGGTGGGGGTACTAAGAAAAGAGGAGGTTGCCTTTTTCCATTTTACAGCTTGGTATCTATTAGATAAGTAGCTGGAGAACCAGTTCAAAGAGGAGGGAGATAGGTTAAGTTTTGAGAGTTTAGTTAAGAGCAGGCTGTGTGAGATAGTGTCAAAGGCCTTAGAGAGGTCAAGTAGTAGGGTAGAAACAATTTGGCCAGAGTCACGAGCTTTATTTACAGTTTCAAGATAGGAGAGGAGGGCTGTCATGGTGCTATGATTTGGCCTAAATCCATGTTGTGTAGGAGTTAGAAGGTTATTATCTAAGAGATGTGGTAAGAGTTGAAGTTGGACACACTTTTCTAGAAGTTTAGAAATGAGGGACAGGATAGCAATGGGTCGGAAGTTGTTGACATTACAATTGTTGCCACCTTTATGCAGAGGTATGATAAAGGCTTGTTTCCAGATTTGGGGTACTGTACATTCTTGGATGGAGCGGTTGATTAGAATGCTTATGGGATAGGCAATTGCTTCAGCAGCTATGCTTAGAAAGTAAGAAGGGATGTTATCAGGTGCGTTAGTGCATGGCTTCAATTTCTGAAGGAGTTTCTTTATAGTAGAAGTGGGTATAGGTTTTAATGAGAATAGGGCTGAGTGGGGAGAGAGAGTATTAGAGGGTGGTAAGGATGATGTAGAAGTTAGAGTAGGAGAAGAGGTGGAGGATAGAGAGTTAGTAGATGGGAATGAGGAAGGAGCAGCAGTGCAGGGTGGATTGTTGGCAGGGGAGGGTGGGGGTGTATTAGATAATGAGGTGGAACTAGGGAATGAGGAGGTTAGTTTGCCAATAGATTCAATGAAAAAGGAGTTAAACTGAGTAGCTAAGTCTAAATCTGGGGCATTTGGGTCTGGGGTAGGGGAGTGTGGTTTGCTGGGGTTAAGGAGGGTAGAGATACCTTTCCAGAATTTCTGAGGGTTTGTTTTATTATTGTTTTGGAGTGTAAAGAAGTAATTTTGTCTATCAGAGATAATAAGCTTTTTTACTTTATTTTGAAGTGTTTTGTATTCAATGTGGAGTCGAGGGGTCTTGTTTTTCTGATAGAGTGTCCAGGCTTTATCTCTATGGCGCATGGTTGCTAGCATGTTTTTGGTTAGCCAGGGGGCGGAATTAGTTTTTATTCTCTTTGTCCTCAAAGGGGCTTGGGAGTCTAGTAGTTTTAAGAATGTTGAGCTGAAGTGGGCAACTGCATTATCTAAGGGTAATGTCTTTAGATAATTCCAGTTAATTGCTTTTAGAGAGTTTGAAAAGGTTGTTGGGTTAAAGTTTTTGTGGTTGCGGGTAGTAATATAATTATGGGTGCGATATGGGATGCAGGGGAGTCGGTGAGTGAAGATGGGCATATGATCACTTAGAGGGTCGGGAAGAGTGCCACTGTCAGAAAAATAGTGGGGATGTGAGACTAGAATCCAATCTAGAATACTGCCACAAGAGAGTTTTTTTGAAGGACGTGTTACAGAGTTGATTAGCTGGGAAAAATTATAAAGGTTGATGTTAAGGGAGTTAGTTGGAGACTGAATGGAGGCCCAGTTAATATTTACATCTCCTAAGATTATGGTTTCATTGCTGATGTTATTGGAGAGCCAGGAGAGGATATCTTCAAGTGTGGAAATATTATCCCCTGGGGGGATGTATTGGGATGCTAGACATATGTGTTTGTGCTTGTTTATTTGAAGGAGGGTGAGGAGTAATTCAGCGTTGTTAAAGTGTGGAATAGGTTTGTTGTAGGGAGTAACTAACAAGGAGGATGAATATAGGAGAGCTACACCTCTGCCTTTTTTGTGGGGCCTGTCTTTTCTAATGATAGAATAGTTAGGTGGAATTATTTCAGAGTCTTTTATATAGGGTTTTAACCATGTTTCTGAGATAGATAGGATGTCAGGTTTATTATGCATGAGCCAGGCATGGAGGGTTGCGACTTTGTTGACTATACTTTGGGAGTTTAAAGAAGTAAGTAATATAGGCTTGTGTATAGTGGTTGAGGTGGAGGGGCCTGGGTTGAGATGGATATCACCTGATAAAAGACTGGTAATCAGATGAAGGATTGTGTTAGAGAGGTAATTGAGCAGTTTAATAAAAGGATTGGGTTCTGTTGTGATGGTGAAGGGGTTTCTGGTTGCTATGGGGATAGAGTATTTCTGAGAGGTGAATAATTTGTATGAAAAAGATAGGAGGTTTTTTATAGGATATAGATGGGGAGAAATACATAAGTGTGAATGTGAGAGAGGGGAATTAAGATGGTTAGTTACATGATAGAATTGTGAATGGTAGGAAGTACTGGGTTGGGTGAGGTAGTGAAGATAGGAAAGTTTAAGAAGTAGTAGTAGTAAAATGGAGATGGATGAAAATTTTTAAGAGCATGTTGAATAAGGTTGCTTAGTGGAATAATGTTGTAATTGTATTTTATATGTATATAAAAAATTATTTTACAAGGATACGCTGGCAAAGCCTGATTAGCAGTGGGGGAGTATAGAGTTAAGTAGGTTTGGAGGGGGTGAGGTTTTGGGAGTGGGTGTTAGAGGGAGAAAGGAGACCAATTATCTGGGTAAGAAATTTTAGAATTGGAGTCTGATACTATAGAATAGAAGTGGGTGTGGTTACAAGAAGGAAAATGGGTGGTAGAGGGTGTATCGAGAGTGTTGGAGACTGATAGGTGTAGAGAGGAAGTGGGTGTGGTTACAAGAGGGATATAGCTAGAGGTGCTAGGGTCGGGTGGGATTTGGGGGCAGGGTAGGGGAGCGGAGTGAGCCCGAAGGGCGAACGGAGCGGGAAGAAACCAGGAGAAGATCGAGAGCCAATCAGTGGAGCATAGTTTGCAGGAGAGTAAGTTGTAGCAGGGTAAGTAGAGGGGATCTGGATATAATAGGCTAACTTAGTACTAAGCTAACTTGCCCTTGCGAACCATTTTAAGCTTAGCCACTTATCCCTTGTGAGACTCAAACCCTGCACCTTGTATTTGCAAGGCAAACACCTTAGTCATTAGGCCACCCTCACAACCCCTAATCTATTTGAACTGCATACCATGGCCCATCCGCTGGCTGTACTCGATGTAAGTGAGGCTTTTTGCTTTTAGCATTCACCTGCAGACAGATTAAACATTCTTCTACAATCAGCTTGCAGATCTTTTTTAAATTTGGGTTCCAATACTTTTCTTTTACAACTGCCCATAACTTATCAGTTCCTATTATGGCCCAGTATTTGGTGATTTAACTTGACCAACTGGCGTGCCAACTGAAATTGTACATATGGCAACTGTAACCCTTTGGAAGTGGTGTATGCATAGTACTCCTTTTGTGCTAATCTGCATCGATCAGTTTCTTCTTTTAAGCCCTGTTGTTTTTGTATATTTACAAGGTCTCTTTCTATTGACTCTTCATCTAAGTTTTTTAAGACTCTAACTTCTATACTGGCATACTCATATTCTGGAATTTTGTGCTGCTTGTTTTGCCAAAGTATCAGCTAACACATTTAACCTGTACGTTTCACTGGTTGGCTTTTGATGTGCTTTTACTTTTAAGATGCTATACTGTCCTTGTTGTTTTGACATTGTTATAACTTTATATATGTCTTTTAATACTTCAGCATGCCGTAATGGTTTACCTACACGATCCACAAATCCTCGCCTTACGCAGGTTTCCATATGCAGTCTTAAAGAATTTACTACGTAAGCACTATCTGAAAAAAAATGTTAACAGGATTGTAATACTTTAGCACATACAAAACTGTCTCCATTTCAGCTCTTTGAGCAGACATATGCCCTGGTAACTTGATTAGTTCAGGAGAACCCAGTTGTGGATTCTCTTGGACTATGGCAAATCCTGTCCAGTATCTGCCTTGGTCCCAATATCATGCTCCATTCACAAAGATGGATGGCTTAAAGTGATCAAAATCAGATGCTAAAAATTGCACATCAGGTGACATTATCTTTTCTAAACAGTTATGCTGTTTTCCTTCATATCCCATGTGGTTTGATAAATAGTATTTGTCCCCTGTCTGTATAGTAATAGTTTTCATTCTAAAAAGTGCCATCTATTTTGCAAAGACTGCCTGACTAATACCATATGTAATTTCATTCATTCAAAATTGTCTATCAAAGCTTTTACTGCTTGATGTGGTGTTTGTACTATAATGCTGAAAAATACGGTCAAATATTCAGTTTGTTTAATACCCCAGTAAATGGCTAATAATTGCTGTATACATGGATGGTAGCTCAGTTCTACTGGAGTCATCTTCCTGCTAAAGAAAGTGACTGGGCGTAATGTTTTTTCCATTCTGTTGTCACTACCATGTGGCCATTCCTGTAGTAGTACCACAGGTTCATAGGTAGGTACTAGGCTATTTGCCCGAGGGCATTTATAAGCCTAGCCAGAGTGTGTCGACTTTCGCCGCCCCATTGATTTTCTTCCCTGCTGCTGCTTGTAGCACAAATGGTAGCATTGGTGTGGGTGCTATTAATTCTGTAGCTTGTGCTAGTTTTACTTTTATTTGTGAAAATGCCTCCTATTCATGGGATCCCCACTCGAAAAAGGTGAAGTTCTTTTGTTCCTGTAACATTCTGTATAGGGGAGCAGCCACGGCTGCATAATCCTCTACAAATTCCCTATTGTAATTTATGATTCCCATGAATTTATGTAAGTCTGCTACAGTCAGTGGCTTTTCCATTTGTAAAATGCCTTGTACATGTATAGGGCAAGGAGACCTTCCTTTAGGTTTTATAATAGTGCCTAGAAACTTGACATAACTGAATTTTTTTCACTTTTAACCTTAAACCCTGCTTGCTGTAGAGTATAAAAAACTCTCTTAAGAAGCCATACATGCTGCTCTGCTGTTTCTGACTGAATTAAAATATCATCAGTGTAATGTATTACTGAATCATCCTTTTCCAAATGTTGTAGAATGGATCCTACTGTCTGATGAAAAATAACTGGACTGTTTTGAAACCCTTGTGGTAACCTTGTCATGACATTTTGCTGGTTTTTAAATGTAAAGGCAAATCTTGGCCAATCTTTTTTCCTGAGTGGTACTGCAAAAAAGCCATTTGCTAAATCTATTACTGTAAACCACTTACTTTGTGGCTTAATATGTGCAGCCAACTCTGGGACTCCTGGAATCAAATGCGCTCTAGGAGTAATATATTGATTAACCTTCCGTAAATCAATAACAAGACGATAACTACCATCTTTTTTCTTAACTGGCCAGATTGGTGAATTTGTAGGACTGTTGCCTTTTTGTATAATCCCTTCTTTTTCCCATTCTGCAATACATTTTTCCATATGTTCTTCTGCTTTCCTAGGAATATGATATTGTTTGTGACAAGGTGGTATATCGTCCTGATAAATTCCTACCCCTACTGGGCTTTCTAGTTTCCCACAATCACTGGGACCCTTGGAACACAGAGTTGGGAATTGCTGTTGTAAATGCCTCCAGACATCCTCACTGTTTGTATTTACATAGCCTGTAGGTTTTTCAGGTTTGTCAGGTAGAGAGATTGCATAGCAACCTGTACTTTGCTCTTCCTCTCTTTGTTGTTTGTCTCCCATCCACAGAATTTATTAGGTAAATCAATTACTATGCCCAAAGGCCCAAGAATGTCCATACCAATAATGGCATTTGAGCAAGATGGATGCATTAAAAATGCACCCTTCCATGTTTGTCCCTCTTGACTAAACTTTATGTCCACATTTTGGCTACTCACTGCATAGCATCCTGTGCCATTAAATGCTGAAATGCAAACTTTTTTTATAGGACTTGCTGGTAACTGTCTTTTTGTGACAAATACTGCTGCTCCTATGTCTATTAGGACATTTTTCCACAATGACCCCTATACCCAAATATCAATCAGCGGTCGTTCATCTCAACCCTTTCTAAAGGTAGTCAGGAAAGATACCAGAGCAGGGGGGGGCACATCCCTATTGTAAGGAAATCCACTTATCCTCTCCTTTATTATCAAGTGCAATATGACATACCTCATGTTTTTGCTTGTCATCTTCCTCTGTGTCTGAATGATCTACATATTTAGGTTTTTCAATCTCTTTTTTTTAACTGGCTGGCTCGCCTTTGTAAAGTTGATTTTTGTTATTGTATTTACTATGGTGCTGCTTACTGTGATGGATTTGAAGTCTTCTTAAGGCACTCAATCTTGCTGGCTGGATTCTGCTGAAATCAAAGTCTGGTTATAGTTGCATTCACAGCCTGTTGCATGCAGAAACTTGCAGAATATACACTGATGAGAGAATATACATTGCAGCAACAACTTAGAGCAGTGACAAATAACTTTTTATGATAAACCACATGGACTAACATTGCAGCTTCAGGTACTGTTCCACTTTACTTTTCATATAGTACAGATGATGTGAGAGATATAACATTTACCTCGGGACAAATGTGTTCCTACCAATACCCCTAACATAACTGGATTTAATACAGACTTTATATATATTTTTAGTTAAACACACACCCTCTTGGTTTTGGAACGATACTGCTTTGATGACACAAATGCTGACACATCTGTTCTTGTGCAAATGCTGATAAGTACAGAAAAGCATATTTTTAAGGAAACGCCTTATGGATAAACTTTCTTAGAAAAGCATATTTTTAAACTTTGTTAGAAAAGCACATTTTTCAAGGAAACACCTTGTGGATAAACACATGTCCTGTTGTTCATTCTTTAAATAAAGCATATTAGGTTTTTTCTGATATATCCTGTTTTTTTTTTTTACATTCTTGCCAAGTCTGTAAGAAGTCAGCTTTCTTGATGTGTGTGTAATACACTTATAAGCAAGTTCCTTATTTTTTTAAGCCACAGTTATTTAGTATGGATGCTAATCACATATTGCCAAACTCTATTTCTACATTTAAGCAAGCTTTATCTTATTCCTTATTTATGTTGCATAGTTGTAGCAAAGTTAATTTCAACCTTAGTATATTGTTGAGCACACTCTAACAGAAAGCATTATAGAGAATGATGTAGTTCATATCACATGGGATCACTAATTACCAATTCAAAAAAATCTGTGTAAGAATATGGCAGTCCATGAAAAAAAGACAAAAGTAGTATTGATCATTGAAATGCTACACCCAGCGATTACAGTGCATACATACAGACAGACATGAAGTCATAAAGTACTACATTTGCAGGCAGAAACAAGAGCAATGTGGAAGAAAGATACCCAGACAGTTCCAACAGTTGTAGGATTAACATGCCTAATAAAGAAAAATTTACAGTCGTATTTAGATATACCATCAGTACATGTAACTCTGTATGAACTACAGAATGAGTCAATTTTGGGGGCATTTTGGGTGCTGAGAAGAGTACTTTAACAAAGAGTGAAACAATACAAAGTTCATGAACCGTAATCCTTAATTGTACCCTGGCATAGGAATGGGGTCCATTCCCATAATGGTATTATAAACCCTAAAGACTTGGAGAAGTTAAACTGAGATAAGCCATATCATGATAGTATGTTTTAGAAATGACTCAGCTGAATAATTACTGTTATTTGTCAAGGTCTTCCCCATATTTCATAGAGACTTGATTTCAGTGAATCTTTACTTGAGCCAAACAAACCGGTCAACACTTCATCTTGATAAAGCAAACAAAGAAGTATTGTTTGCAAGACAGGCACACCCATTTTACTTATTCATACTATCTCCATGGTCATACAACCATGCTATCTCTGTGGTCAGACAACTATGGGTAAAAAAGGAAAGCCTACTCTCTTTGAAACGCTGCCTGTGTAGATGTATAGAAACTGCAGCAGCAGTGATTTCCTATGGAAATATGATCAGGGAGTTTAAAGTCATCTGCTTTGTATTTGGCAAGTATAGAAACCTTTATGTGTATATATGTATACTTTTACACATGAACTGGTGTACAAACCAACATAGGTGCTCGGTACATTAAACACAACCTCTAAACCATGAACCAGCACTACTGCTAAGTATGCAAATCGACTTCTATATAACAAGAAGCAGAAGTAGTTAAAGCATAGTATGATGACGCCATTGAGTGAAACTGGCTTGCAATGATGTATTTGTTCAAGCCAGACTGTATTATAAGTTTGTGTTTGCATTAAAAATTATATATATATATATATATATATATATATATATATATATATACATATATATATATATATATATATGTATAGGTCTATTTCACATAATCAAACATCCAAATGTTTGACTTTCATAAGGCCGAGACCATATGATCAAACATTTGAATGTTCAAAAATGTGAAAAAAATAAACAAAACAAAAAAAAACTAAACAGTGCTAGCAGGGGGCAAGCCCCCCTGCACCCCCCACACCCCCTTCTATTTCAATAAACCAACTCTGAGATCGCACTACATTGCGGTAAAGGGAAATCTTCCTGTTCTGTGCCTTATGGACACCCCCATTCAGACCGTTCGAACTTTTAAAAGTTCAATCATATGGTCTCAGCCATATGAAAGTCAAGCTTTTAAAAGTTCGACCATCTGAAGGGGACCCATATATATATATATATATATATATATATATATATATATATATATATATATATATATATATACTACATATGCTATACTATTTCAGCTACTCTAAGGATAGAAGAAAATGACAGAGTACCTGTTTTAAATTCCAAGACTTGCAACTGTGGGCCTCAGAACAGAGAGGGATGGAATTTGTTAAAAAGGAATGTACTTACACTAAATCTGAGATTGCTGCACCTTGGATTATCACCTTTTCTCTGAGCACATCAGCCTAAGAAATAATATTTGTAAATAGAAGGAGTTCGGAGGTGCAGCCTTTCATGTTGGAGGGGAGGGGGAGTGTAAAGTGGCTTCCTGTCCTAAAAAACAGTGGGATGGTCTCTTTTGAAGTAAAAGTAAAACCTGGACCTACAGCTAAACCTGGAATATTCAAGAACTACTCTAAGGCTAACCTCCTGCTATTAACTGATAACCTGCCAACATTTCAAGCCCCCATAAACCCTGAGAGCACTGCTGCCTATGCAGAACTGTTTACAGAAACCCTGTGCAAGCATGTTAATAGCTGCATACAGACAGCTGTGTCCACCATGTTGAAGTACAGAACTAACTCAAAAAAAAAAAGTCACCCTGGCAGAATCACAAAATCAATAGGCTGTATAAAAAGAAGGAAGAAAATTGTGGCAAAAATTAGGAGGTACAGCACCCAGCTGTATAAAAGCTCTCTCATCAAACTATACAAACAACTCAGAGCACAAATAAAGTTTACCAAAGCCAAATTAGAGGTAAATTTGGCCTACCAGGCCAAGGGCAATCACAAGGCATTCTTTAGCGATGTACACAACCTCATAGGTAATAGACAGTTGTGTGCAGAGCTCATTGTTAATGGAACCACCTATACTGAGCCAGAAGATATAGCAAACCTACTGGCCAACAAATTCAACTCCAATTTTACCCCTCTCTCCCCATCAACCTTCCCCCAGGAAATACCATCAAATATAACCCCCCCTGTTATCACTAGGAAACAGGTCCTTAATGCTCTGTCTAATGCCAAAAACGCTGCATCAATGGGCCCAGACAATATCCCAGGATGCCATCTAAATAGCATAAAACATAATCAATCAGGCCCGCTCAAATTGCCATTTAACTGTAGCCTCCAAACAGGCTTCATGCCTCATGAATGGAGAACAGCAACAATCATCCCTCTGCACAAAGGTGGGCCATCTACAGACCCTGGAAACTACAGACCAATAAGTCTCGTTAGTGTCATATGCATAGCCATGGAAATAATTATCATGGAAATGATCAGTAATGACATAGGAAACCTCCAGACACTGGAGCTAACCCAATTTGGTTTCATCAAGGGCAGGTCATGCCTACTCAACTGGTGGACTACTTTGAGAAGGTCAACAAAGCAATGGATGGAGGCAAAATGGTTCACACTGCCTACCTTGACCCAGCCAAGGCATTTGACACAATCCCCTACTTGAGCATTGTTGAGAAACCTAAGAGGTTAGGTGTAAATCCTTGTGTCAACCAGTAGATAGCCAGCTGGCTCACAGAGAGGACCAGGAAGTTAGAATTTTGGAGTCTACCTCTACAAAGAGACCAGTCACAAACAGAGTCCCTCAGGGATTGGTCCTAGGAATGCTCCTTTTTGGCATTTACTTCTCTGAAGTCAAAGCCAATATCAATGGCCTCTGCCTGACTAAATTTACAGATGATTGCAAATTAGGAGCTGTCACTGAATGGTCCACTGGCACAAATGCTCTCCAGGAAGGGATGACACAGTCAAACATTTGGTGCCAGAACCATGGACTAAAACAAAACGCCAAGAAATGCATAATAGTATCCTTCAGGAAGTTATCCACCCCTGGAAATTATCACAATGACAACACACCCCTAAGAATTGATCCAGTAGTCAGGGACTTGGGAACACACATATACAGTAATCTAGCCTTTGACTATTATATGTCTACAGTAGTGAAGAAATCATTCTATGTTGTGCAATTTATAAACAAAGGTATGGCATCTAGGTCTAAAGAAGTCATTGTTCCACTGTATTCAGCATTCATCAAACCTATCATTGAGTGCAATTCCCCATTTGGTATGTACTTAACCAGGCATATCCAACAATTGGAACGTCCACAGAGGTTCCTCACTGAAAGAATACAAGGCAGAAGTAACATGTCCTGTGCAGACCGCCTCATGGCCCTATCCCTATATTCTGTCTCCTAGCTGTTGAGGGGAGATCTATGCCTGGCATACAAGCCATTGTCAGACCCCACTCTGATGGACCTCCTGCATACCTGCAAGACAAAAGGCACCGGAATTACCCATTCTAAAGAATTAATCCTTGCATGTGATATAAGTAGGACCTGCTGGAGAGACCTTCTCAAGAAAAGGCTTCGCATCCATGTGAAGCAGAGTTCCACCCTAACTCAATTCAAGTGTAACTTGGACAACTGGATAGGAAACAGGAAATCCATCCCCTGTTTGGCACCTATGGCTCTAATGGACACAGGTAGCCTTTAAATGGTTTATCTTCCAGGCTCCTGCTTGTAAGTGTTTCACCTCCCAAACCCCTGCTTACACTTATCAAGGGTACCAGAACTTGTCAGATTTGGGATGCATGGCTCGGCTTAAAAAGGCCCTTGTGGTCGTTAGCCTAGTACACACCTATGAACCTATGGAAGGAGAAGCGTGAAGTTTGCAATTCATTCTTCTCCTCTAATTTAGTTGTCATTTTTTTATCCTTATCACAGTTATGAGACACAAATTACAACAGGGAGCAGGCATACACAAAATGCCATTCAGGTGTGTCAGAAAGATGAACAAGGAGGCCTGAGTTGAAATGTCCTCTTCAGTTTTTTCCCTTGAAACTAGCCAACTAGTCTAACTCTCAACCTAAGCACTCAAAAAGCATCTTACAGCCCAGCACTTGCTCAGACCTAATAGCAAGCATTAATATACCCTGACACTGACTGCCCAGTAGGGCAAGGCTCTTTATTCACCCCTCACCAACCAAGTGGCTAAGCAGCTCACCCTACTATTCAGGCATGACCAAAGGGCAACTTCAGGTGCACTCTCCAGTCCAGCTGGTGAATCTGGGTATCCTGAGGCAATGTTACAACTGCCTCATGTACACAGACAACCCTCACCTCCTGCCACAAAACACTAACATATGCGAGAGATGCAATTATACAGCCAAACTGGAAGCTAAGCTGTCTCCACCCAAGACTGGAACAGACAGTCAAGAGGAGAAGGTTAACACTTGCACCACAACTCCAGCCGCACACAGACCTACTAAAACAGCACTGGCAAAAAATACACATCAATACACAAAGTCATACTCGAAGGCTCTAAATAAAAACCTGCAAAAGCATTAGAGACCTCCAAAGCAGACACCCAAACAACCTGCACTTCCAGTCACAAACCAGACAACACAAAACATAAAATCAGTGTGCCACACAATCACAGCCCTTAAGGCGAAATAACATACTTAACACACTAGTAATAGGTGACTCTATAGTCAGACACACTGAAGTCCCACTCACCAGGCTGGACAAGTAGAAGGTTACTGTTCGCTGCCTGTCAGGAGCCGGAATCCACCACATAACACAAGCACTCAGGTCACTCCAGAACAAGTACAAATATGACTCTGTCATTGTTCATGTTGGTGTGAATGACGTGAGAAGTACCTCCCTGGACTACATAAAAAGAAACATGGAAGAGCTCTCTGATCATGTAGCCCAGGCTGGTATGACCTTGACTCTGAGTAGTGTCCTGCCCTCACCAAGAATGATACCTCAGTATAAAGAAACAAATTATGAATTTCAACAATTGGCTAAGCTTCTGGTGTCATTCAAAGGGGATCCAGTGTCTGTCAGCCTGGGATGACATGCTCGACAAGCCACATTGCTTCACAAGAGACGGCTTGCACTTGTCACCCCTAGGCTTTCGAATACTGGCCAAGGCTGTTGCTGCCCCCATAGTGCCTTTTTTAGGCAAGGCTCAAAAGTCAAACCCACCTCCATAAACAGCACAGTTAACAAAAAACTGAGGTTTATGCTACTCAACGCCAGGAGTTTAAATCTCAAAATGCATGCACTCAAAGCACTCCTCAGTCTGGAGAATGTCGACATCTGTGCAGTAACTGAAACCTGGTTCAAGGCTCCAGAGAGTACCCCAGCACTACCAGGCTACAACTCATTCCACATGTTTCGGCCACAGTACACGGACCGAAACATAAAAGGAGGGAGTGTATTCATATTCATCAAGGATACCTACACCTCCAGGTTAGTGGCGCAGCATGATACCTCTGAGATCATCCATGTGCAACTAACATCGGGCAAATTTGCAATGCAAATTGTGGCCTGCTACAGATCACCCTCCATGACCCAGGACCACCACTCCACCTTTCTGGAGACACTGGAAAACATGAAGGTCCTACCAAATACCCTGATATTGGGCGATTTCAATTACCCTGATATCGGACGATTTCAATTACCCTACCATTCACTGGGAAAACTACTCGAATACAAATTCCCAGGCCCAGCGCTTCCTAGAAGTCATCACCTCAAACATCCTGGATCAGCTGGTAAACTCCCCTACCAGAGGTGAAAACATATTGGACCTGGTCATCACCAACGTGGGCGACAGGTGTTCCACACCGGAGGTCAACCCATCACTGGTTAGATCAGACCATGAACTAATCACTCTGGATATCCACACCCCACCACCACCCCCAACTAAGGAAACCTCAGTAAAAAACTTTTCTAAAGCAAACTTCACCTTACTTAAGACAGAGGTGGTAAGTTTCACAGCCCCCACGCTAAAGGATAATGCTGCCCAAGATGCAGAAACCTTTACAAATGCCCTCTATGAGCACCTACAAGAATGCATGGATCGTGCCATCCCTAGCAAACCTCCTCTAAGAGAAGGAAACCAGTTTGGTGGACCCCTGCAATAAACAGGCTATACAATAGAAGGAGAAAACTAGTTCAGAAAAAAAGCAAATCCCAAGAAGGAAAGACATCCCTGATCAGTATCAGTAAGAAACTGAGGTCCCTCATGAAATCATCTAGGGCTAACGTCTAAAGAAAAATAGCCAAAGATTCAAAAGATAACCACAAAGCCTTCTTTAGCTATGTTAACAATCTAAGTGATAACTCACAGATATGCACTGAACTAATGCAAAGTAGCACAAAGTATACTGAACCTACTGATATTGCCAACATCCTGGCAGATAGATTCAGTGCAGACTTCACCCCCTCTCACCTCCAAAAGGACCCACAACAATACCGGAAAAGTGTAGTGTCCCAATAATCACAGATGCACAGGTGAAAACAGCCCTTTCAAAAGCCAAAAACACAGCATCAATGGGACCAGATGGTGTCCCAGGATGTGTCTTGCATGAACTATAGAATGAACTAACCCCCCCACCTAAACATGATGTTCAACCTCAGCCTCTCCACAGGCTACATGCCCATAGAATGGTGCAAAGCAATGGTTATTCCTCTCCACAAAGGAGGGGCCACAACTGACCCTGGTAACTATCGCCCCATAAGCCTGACTAGCCTGGTCTGCAAGGCTATGGAGTGCATCATCATGGAACTCATTAACAAAGACATTGGGAACCTCCAAACACTTGACCCAACCCAGTTCAGCTTTGTTAAGGGCAGATCATGCCTACTAAACTTGGTTGACTTCTTTGAGACAGTCACTAAGGCCATAGATGAGGGAAAGGTGGTTCACACAGCCTACCTTGACCTCGCCAAGGTGTTCAACACCATTCCTCACTCGGGTATTATAGAAAAACTCACCGGCCTGAACATAAACCCCTACATCACAAGATGGGTTGCCAACTGGCTTACAGACAGAACTCACACGGTAAGAATAGTGGGATCCAGGTCCGACTCTAAACCAGTCCCAAGTGGTGTCCCACAAGGCTCGGTCCTGGAACCCCTACTGTTTGGCATATACTTCTCAGAAGTACAGGCAAACACAGGAGGACTATGGCTAACCAAGTTCACTGATGACTGCAAACTGGGAGCCATAATTGACTCTCAGGCTGACACGGACATCCTCCAAAAGGGCCTTACTGAGATGGACACCTGGTGTCAAAGTCATGGCCTCAAGCATAATGCCAAAAAATGCATAGTCATCCCATTTGGGAAAAACAAAACACCCATGAATTACCACATAGGTGGAAGCCCCCTTAATACAGAAGAGGTAATAATAGATCTGGGGACCCAGGCAGATAGTAATCTCTCCTTTGACAATCATATTGCCAAAGTAGTTAGGAAATCCTTCTATGTGGCCCATCTAATTAGTAAAGGGTTCACATCTAGAAATAAAGAGGTTATAGTGCCCCTCTACTCGTCAGTCATTAGACCCATCATAGAGTACAATGCCCCATTTGGGATGTACCTCACAAGACACTTACAACAGCTGGAAAGACCACAAAAGTACCTCACCAAGAGGATTACTGGTCTCAAACATATGTCCTATGCAGCCCGACTGAAAAACCTCCGGCTGTACTCAGTGGCATATCGCTTACTCAGAGGTGATCTCTGCCTGACTTACAAAGCCATGTCCAACTCAGAATTGATGGGCATGTTCCACCTAAAGAAATCAAAGTCACTGCGAGCCACGTGCTCTATTGAGCTAAAGCTCACCACAACAATAAATAGAACATGCTGGAGGGATAGATTCCTGTCACAGAGACTCTCCATGCTTTGGAACAAAATTCCAAATTACATCAGGCAGAGCCCCTCACTAACACTCATCAAGAGAAACCTTGACGAGTGGATGGGTAACAGAAAATACACCCCTGGGATCACTTCATTGGCTCTGCGTGACAGAGGATCAGTTAATCAATGGGGTGGCGAAAGCCGACACACTCTGGCTAGGCTTATAAATGCCCTCGGGCAGATAGCCTAGTACCTACCAATGAACCTATGTGGAAAATAAACTACTGCAAATAATCCCTGGATTCAGAGAGATTCTCGCTAGCAGCACTAATTTGCTAATGCAGTATAGCTGAATTAGCACTATGATGAGAATCTCCAATTTGGAGACAAGGTAAAGCCATACAGAGAGCCCCCTTATTAGTAGCTAATTAACATGTCTCTGAATCAAGCGCTGCTCTGTCAGATCTGACTACTTTAGTAATCTTCTTACTAGCCCATACAGTGTGGCAGGAAAGGTAACCCCAATATGAACATACACGCACACATACATACACATACACCCATAGAAGTATCCAAGCATTCATAAACAAGTCCCTACACACTCACAGAAATATTCATTCACATAGCCACATATATTCTCCATAACACACACACACGCACATACATGCACACACAAGTACACACACACACAGACACACACGCGCGCACACACACAAACACACACACATACACACACACACACACACACACACACACACACACACACACACACACACACACACACATACACATCCAAATGACCACACTCCTACAGACTTGTACACACACATGTTCGTACACATCAAACACAGAAGCACACACCCACGGCTCTGCAGTATCTACCTATAGTCATGGTATGAGCTCCAATCAATTCTATAGGGAAGAATGGGTAATTACTGACTTTTTGATGGTGTTTACTTTTTTCGCCTTGTGAGAAAATAAACTCAATAGAGTGATTCTCTGAATCGCTGTGCCATGTTATTCTGATGCCTCCACCATTTCTGGTGAAGTACATGCTAATTTGCTTTAACCACTCCCACAGACTTATCAGTTAGTCTGCTGTCTGTACTATGGGCACTTCCAGAGTAAACAAATATAAATAAATAAATACATAAACCTATAGTGGGAGAGTGTCTATGAATTGCTCAGACTTATGATGATGTAGATACCTTCAGAGTTAAGGGTTCCATATCGTGCTAAGCCTTTCTGAAGCACAGGGGATGTTGGGGGACTTATATGCTGGGTTGAATGGAGTTACATGGTCTTAATAATGGCAATAATGGGATTCCATGAAGACATTACAAGACAAATCTTGCTTGCAGTGGGTCCTTCTGATTATTACAATTTCTGTATTGATTTATATGTATTAATTTTAAAATGACGCTTAACTGGAGTGTCATGAGGCTGCCAGCAGGGAAACATGAAGAATTGTAAGCTGTAATGATATTCTTACACAGAGGTTGACAGGTCACATTCAACCCCGTACCTTTACAAAATGTGCTTATGGCCTGTGTGTCCCTGAGCATTTCTGAAGTAACTGAATAACAAATCTGCTATGAACATCAACTCTTAACCTCTTGCATAATGAAAGAAGCATTGTACACAACAGGTGGTGTTCTAGACTGTTTACTTCCTAGCTGTTTACTTGCTGTTTTTGAAAGTGTTTGTCTTTTGCAGCTGAATGTTATTTTTGTTGTTGCCATCAAATTATTTTGTATGACCAATAAGAGTGCGTTTATTTTAGCAATGTGCTTTTTATAACAATTGTTTAAATTTAGCAGTAACAATATAAACAGTATAACAGCAGATCATTAAGGAAAAGAATGATACTTATTATGACAGGTGTCCCTACACAATTTACTTTTGTCAAAATAGTGTAAACTTAGTTTAGTAAAGACACCATTATTATAACCTTCCAGACTATTATTAAGCTTGGTGATTTATATGCTGGGATGCTCAAGATAGCCTTAGCCTTATTAAGTACAGCAGGAGGAAGAGAGTCAAGTAAAAATTCTACAGGCAAAGAAACTTAAAAACGATCCTTGTACCCCTACCATCACCCTGTGTGCTGCACACTGTGATCTGCCCACCCTTCTAGCCTTTCAATACCATTGCTATGTATGGGTTCACCAAAATTAGTAATGCGTAAATCACAAAGGAAAACTTTATATCTCATCAAGTTATACTGCTGTGTTTAAGGAAAAGAATACCTTAACCATATATGAAATAAGTCTGCACTGTGGATTGGAAAGGTCATTTAAGACTGAAACTACTTTGGATTGAAAAGCATTCATTAATACACACTGAGTGCGGTATCTTCAAGTGTCTTAGTAACTCCTTTTGCCACATGTTGTAGGTTTGAGAACCAGCACCCTTCCATGCTCTGTCTCTCTGGTCACATGCAGAAGGTTTAGGATGATCACATAGGGCACTAGATCCAGTTCTATTCCTGTTTCTGGTCACATGCAGAGGGTTTAGGATGATCACATAGAGCACTAGACCCAGTTCTATTCCTGTCTCTCTGGTCATATGCTGAGGGTTCAGGATGGTCACACAGGGCACTAGAATTCTATCCCTTCTGATCTCTTTGGTACATGCTGAGGGCTCAGAATGGATTATACAGGGAGTAAGAACCCACTCCTTTCCAGTCTGTCTGGTCACATGCTGAGGGTTCAGGATGATCATGCATGATAGTGAAAATGCATTTAACTACAAAAACAATTTGCTGAGTAAAGCATTTAGTACTCCTTGTTATGTATCAACAATAATGACTGCTTTGGTTTTTGGAAGACTCAGAAAATATGCAAATATGTGCTTAGCTATTGGTGCTATTACTTTATTGTTAGTACAAATATGACACAGACGTCATATACACTAAAAAAATCAGTGTTGTAGTAACACCAATGTAAAAAACAATAAGGATTTCTTTAAGGGAGAGGGGGAGCAAGTTCCCTGCATCCCACCCTAGCCATTCAAATCTAAATATCCTAACTGTGAGGTAACTCCATAGTGGAGGTAAGAGCAGACTTCTCTAACTCCCAAGACTCAGCCTTAGATTTAGTGCTGCATCAAGCTTAGATCACATCAGACTGTTTTTTTCTCTCATATTAAACCCCATTATTAGCATGACATTAAAAGGAGTCTAAGCTTTCAGTAACATATGGAATCAGATTGTACTGTAAGACATGTCTGACAGTTTGGAAAAGATGGAGCCTAAAGCTTGTATTATAAAACAATATGTAGATTTCATCTCAGGAAGGAATTGTAGTCTATCATAGTTGAGATTTTCTTCTTCAGCCTAATAACCCAATTTCAGTTAAGAGTGATATTGAACTTTGACAAGCATGTGTCTGAGGCAGGAAAAGCACAGGTCTTGAGTGGCATTTTGCCATTATCTAGAATGATGTTGCTGAGATTCAAAGACAACGTAATTGGCTTTAGTAATTGGCTGTGTATTTGGTGTTACTGAAGGGGAATCCAGTTTGTGTAATCTTGGGATAACAAAGTGTTTGCATTCTGGCAAAAGCTTTTTATGTCCCCGTAGTGCCTTTTTAGACAAAGTTAGTCTTCTAGACATTCTGATCTAATGAATTCTAATTTGGAGCACATTAAGTGGGTCTTTTTAACAAAAATGCCCAAACTTGAGGCTCAGCTTTAACTTGAACACATTTGTATATGTGTAGTTACAGTACCATTGCTTCAAAACAATATAAGCACCCTCTCTGTTACTGGATTTAGTGCCTATTATGTCTTCAGCCCTAACGACAATGGTAGGGGAGTATTACGATTTGATTAGGATATTATCACATTCTCTGGGACATGAAATGTGGTCTCTCAGATGTCCAAATTACCCTAAACAAGTTTAATTACCACTTCATGACTTGTGATAAAGCACCTTCTATGTCCGTTTCTGAGCATGATAGCTATTTTAATACCTTAGGTGAAATTCTGATTAAACCTAAGACCTTTCTGCTGTGGCACTTTAAATATCCATCTGTAAAGCACTAATCTCTGGCTTGCCCACACTTCCTTGACATTATAAATGCTTACTTCCTTGTACAGTTAGTTAGCCATCTTACTACAGGCCCAAATATCATCAATCTTATCATCACCAATATGGTGACTTCTTGCACACCTCTGTATATATCATCTTTCCTTGGTACCTTGGACCATAAATCAGTGATCTTTTCCTTTAAAACTGGTGCCACTTGCCCTGCAAATACCTCTGTTTAGGGACTTCTCAAAAAAAAACCTTCTTCAGTTATTTGATGACCTAAATAAATTCTGCTGCAGTGCTTTTCTGCAAGATCCCATTGCAAACGCTGCTACCTATGTGTCTTGACTTCTACTCCCACTTAAATCGTTATATTGATAAGGCAGTCCCTATCCATAAGAAATGTAATGAGAAGTTTAAAAACAAATCCCTATGGTGGAATATCCATATAAATAAATTATGTAACAACAGAAAGAAACTGCTTAATGCTTATATGAGGTCTCATTCTACCTACCCTAAGAGCACATGTAAGCAAACTGGTAAAAATCTTAGGGGAACCATTAGGAAGCTGAAAACTGAGTATGAACTTAAAATAACCACTAAAACCAAATGTAGCCACAAATCTTTCCTCATCTGTGTCATGAAGTTTGTAACTAACTCCTATCAATATTCAGAGCTACTCTACAGCAGTACTGTTCTCTCTGACCAAAGAAAATAGCTAATTTCCGAGCTGAAACATTTAGTGCATACTTTGTTCCATCCTCAGCTGTCCCTGTTCCATAGATCCCCAGTCACAGCCACTTCTTTGATTATTATGGAACAAGTAGTGTCAGCATCTCAAAAGTTAAGAACATCTCATCCATGGGCCCAGATAACATTCAGTGCCAACTATGGCCTATCTGAATCCTTACTTAACCTCTTTCATCTAAGCCTCTCTTCTGGTTACATTCATGAAACCTGGAAAGTATTGATTGTTTTGTCATTGTACAAGGGTGGCCCAACAACATAACCTGGTAACTACTGACCCATTGGTCTCACTCATCTGATTTGTAAAGCTATGGAACATATTATTTCAGGCTTCATTATTCTGGATATTGAAAATCTGTTAAACCTGGATGCTCATCAAATTGGATTTGTCAAAGGAAGGTTCTGCCTGTTTAGCCTCATTAATTTATTTGAAAAAAAGTTACTGAAGCAGTGGTTAGTGGTTACTCAGTACTTACAGCATATCTGGACCTGGCCAAATCCTTTTACACTATTCCTCATTCAGACACTATTGACAAACTTAGATATGTGAATATAAATGTTATTTATGTTGTACTGTGGGTAATTAACTGGTTGATTGACAGAACCCATGTGGTTAGATTTGCAGGTGCCACTCTTGAAAGCAAAAGTGTTACCAGTAATGGACCATAGGCTTAAGTGTTGAGCCCTCTCCTGTGTGGCCTCTGTGTCTCAAACTTTCAGGCCAACAATCCTGGCCTATGATTATCTAAGTTTGCAGATGACCGTAACCTAGGAGTTGTCATTTGATCTGTCACTGACTTGCAGTTAACTGGTGCAAGGACAATGGTCTCAAATTAAATGTGGAAAATGTAGTGTAGCTAATTCTGGTAAATAAAACAAGTCTCTGCAACATATAGATAACATACCTCTCAATACAGACACTGCCATAAAAGGTCTAGGGGCTCTTTTTGATAATTTCCTATCTTTTGAGTATCATCTCATCACAGTCATTAGAAAAGCCTTGTACTTGGCTCATCTAATTTCCGAAGACATCTCCTTTAAATTCAGAGAAGTCCTAATTACCCTTTACTTATATCTCATTGTCAGACCCTAAACATATAATTCAATGCATGAAACCTGAGAAGTTCTTAGTTTTCAGGATAGACCAGTGATGGCGAAACTATGACATGCGTGTCTAAGGTGACATGCCACGACATTTTGGGTGACACACCTGTGTTCACCAACTCCCAAGTTACCAAAGAAACTGCTTTTGCATTTGTTGCTTGTGTGAAGTACATTGAATTATTTTGTGCCAGGTGCCAGTTCAACAACACTGCTGCAGATGTAAGGAAGTTAGTAACCTCAAAGACTATTTTGGTATACTTTCTCGACAGAGTCTCTTCGTGGTTATACTTTTGCAAAGGGAAAGTAGCCTGCATTTCTAGGAGTTTGCTGTTTTACATTCGTCTCAACTGTCCCTCTTAATCCTTCCTAAAATTGTCAACCTTTTAAACTTAACAATGACAATAATTAGATTTATAGACTAATTTTACTTCAGAAAATGTAAATTAATTCACATTCATTTTTTTGTCAGTGTCTCAAATTAATAGTACTAGTATTTTAAATCTGTCCATGTCTCTTATTTTTAGATTTGTCCTTGATTCTGTTGATATTTATCCCTGATGTATTAAGAGCCATTCTGTTTTATTTTTCTTTCTTTCTTTTCTTTTATTTTTTGTTTGGGGGGGGGGGGGTGACATGCAAGCAGAGTCAAGTTAGGCATTTTCTGAATTTTTGAAGCACCGAAGCAAAAGGTTCGCCATCACTGGGATAGACTGACAACCTTCTCTCTATACTCAAGTTTCCTATACATTCCTCCATTGGGATCTGTGTCCAACGTTTTGAGACATGAAAAATTCAACTCTATTTGATCTTCCATTCCTTTGCAGAACAAATGGCTGCTAAAAATACCAGGTTAAAGGAAATAAATCTTCATCAACACATAACTAAGACATACTGGTATGATAAATTCATATCCAAGCATATCCTATGTCTCTGGTACAAACTTCCAGTCTGTGTCAAGCTGAAGGCCTCCTTTGTCACCTTAAGGGTAAACCTAGATAACTGGATGGGCAACCTCAAATTCCCTACTGGTTTATTCTGTGCTACCCTCCTTAAGGCTTAAGGGAACTTTTGAATCTGGGCTACGGCTAGACCTGTAATGCTCTGGAGCTCACCTAGCACTTACCTATGCACCTATAAGGGCACTGTGTCAAACGAAAGGATATGTCATAAGTAATTAAGCTCCTCTTTTTAGTCACAGTCTCACTTAACAATGCTAAATCCTCTAAATCCTGGCTCTTCTTACTTTGTGGCCTCTGACAGCTGCCCTCACTTGGTGCACCTGTTATTAAACTAGGGAATATATTTAATTGGTAGATGACATCTACACTCCCGCCATTATCCTGCCCTGCACCAGTGCCCTCTGATTTGCTCCTGTGACTGCTACGTGCAAGGGTAGAAGATCTAAACATGGTGGAGAGGAGGTGTTCGTGTCAGGACTGCTCTGAGATGCTGAAGGTATCTGAGCTGGCTCATTATTATTCAATTAATTATGTTTCTGTAAGTATCGATAGTGTAAAGCAATTACTTTCAGTCAACCATTATTATTCATTTATTTATTTATTTTTTGCATGGGCACCTTCCAAAGTGAGGAGTCCACTATTTCATATATTTTTATATACTACATACATGGTTGCACAATAGTGGGTACAATGTACAAATTCATTGGTCACTGAAAGTGGTTTTCATCTTAAATGTTTGACAGAATTTGCAGAAACTACCTTCAGACAGTTGACATGTTACCTACCTGACCCTCTTCCTGACTGGTTCCTTGCATTCAGTGGACCTAAGCAGGCTGTTGTTAATCAAGTGAGCCATGATGCATGCAAAGACTCATCCAAGTGCTGCTACTTGCACAGCGACACACTCACCTGGTCTCTGTAGAGGGCTAATTTTGCTCCATCCGATCACTTTTTCTCCCTTCAGGATAGGACAACAAGGCACTGAACACTGCATCTCATCCTCACCCTTTTACTAACTCTGTTATGTTAATCAAGTTCCATCTAATGGTAATGTAGTCAAGAATAACACACCTGTACAAGTGGACCCTCAAAACTGAGGCTTTTTAAAAATAGCACAGAGCTGTTATAGCAACATTGCAATAACTATGTTATATGTATGTATGTATCTAGGTAGAGATAGTTACTGAGAAAAAAAATGGCCACATGTTGAATGTATAGTATTGCATCATATCTTGACAACAGTGGTCCTTGAATGAGTTTTGAAACAAAAAAAATAAATTATTCATGTGTACAGGTATGATTATTTACTTTTTAGTAACCAGGTTAGTGGTCATGTACAAGACCCTTTTTAGCCACTGTTTAGACCATAAGGCAGTTACAACAAAAACATACAAGGCATAACAGATTTTGTAAAACAAAAGTACATCATAGGTCAACACAATAAAGAAGAATTGTACATCTGTACTTTTAGAGAGTTATAGTGGGTACATAAAACTATAAGGCAAAATAAGACAAATATTGGAATACAAATTAACTGCTCAGATGTACAAAATAGTGAAAGCCACTAAGCATTAACGTTCATAGGTTATTACTAGGCTAACAACCACCAAGGCCTTTATAGGCTTATCAGTGCAACCCAACCCAATCCAACCCAATTTTTTTCACCAGTATTTTGGACATCTATTTGAAGGGACATTAGTAAGGAGGTAGGTAAGTGTTTTGTTGGGGGTGGGTATATTAGTTATGGACAACTTTACTTACTGTCAGCCACTGTCCATTAGAGACAAGGGGGCTAAACCAGGGGTGTATTTGCGATTTCCCTATCCAATGGTCAAGGTTCCATTTCATTAGCGTCTGGGATGAACTCCACTTCACATGGATGGGGTGCTTTATTCCACAGTGTGGGGGCTCCTTTGAGACACATATTGGTCTCTCCAGAATGTTCTATTTATATTACAAGCAAAGTTCAAATCATTGGATCTAGTGTTTCTGGTACTGTTTATTCATTTTGCAGATGTGCAAAAGATCCATCAGAGGTGGAGCTGAGGAAGGATGCCTTATATGCCAAGAATAGATCAACTTTATGTAACCTGGTGGGGAGTGAATACAGAGATATGGTCTTAAGGCGATCTGGGCAGGACAGGGTATTCATACCCTAGATTCTCCTGGTGAGGAACCTTTGTGGGTGTTTCAACTGCGGCAAGTATTTGGCTAGGTACATGCCAAAGGGAGCATTAAACTCAGGCTGAGTGTAATGGTACTATAACATTCTTGGACCTGGATGCCATATTATTACTTGTAAGTTGGGTGACACAGAATAATTTTCTTATTCTTTTAGCTGCATGTTCCTTGAAGGCCAGGTTGCTATCTACATATGTTCCCAGATTCATAACTACCGTAGGTCAACTTTAGGGGTGTTTCATCAATGGAGTAATTAACTTGGGTGGATAATTTCCCAAAGGACACTATAATGCATTTCTTAGTACTGAGTTTTAGTCCATGACTTTGGTACTCTTGCAGGATGTTAATGCCATGGGGGGAAATCTATGAAAGCTCCCAGTTTACAGTCATCTATGACCCTGGGGAGCCAGAGGCCTTTGATATTAGCCTTGAATTCCAAGAAGTAGATGCCAAACAGGACTGGGCCTAGAATGGACCCCTGAGATACTCCACTGGTGACTGGTCTCTTGGTGGCAGTGGTCTCACCATTCCTGACTTTTTTGGTTCTATCTGTGAACCGGCCAGCATTCCAGCAAATTAAGTAGGGATTTCTGCCTATTTCAGCCCCCCTGGGTGGGGGTGTTGTATAGAATGCCTTAGCCAAGTCAAGGTGGGTGGTATGCACCATTTTCCTTTCATCCATTGCCTTAGTGACCCTCTCAAAGAAGTCTACCAGGTTAAGTTGGCAAGACCTTCCCTTAACAAAGCCAAAGTGGGATGGGTCCATTGTCTGGAGGTTCTCAATGTCATTGTTCATTGTTTCTATGATAATTTGTTCCATGGCTTTGCTTATCAGATTTGTCAGAATGATGGGTCTGTAGTTCCCAGGTCAGTAGATGGTCCACCTTTATGAAAAATGGTGACTGTTGTGACACTCTGTTCAAGTATCATGTAACCTGTTTTGAGGCTGTAGTTGAAGAGAACCTCAAGTTGTCCAGACAGGTCATGTGTTAGACTATTTATGAGGCAAATTGGGATATTATCAGGACCAATAAGGCAGTGTTTTTGGCTTTAATGAATGCTGCTAGGACATGCTTCCTCCTGATAGTTGAGGGTTGGGATATGCTAGAAGGGATTTTTCAGGGGATAGGAGGGTTGGAGGTTAGACTTGAATTTATTAGCCAGTTGATTTGCTATGTCACACTGGTCAGTGAAGGTGACACCATTGATCACCAGTTCGACACCCTGCTGTCTGTTACCTTTAGGGATGTGGACATAGCTGAAAAAGACCTTGTGATTGTCCTTAGTCTGAGAAGCTATTCTGACCTCATAATTAGCCTTGCAGTACTTAATTAGACCTCTTAGTGTCTTGTTTAGTTGAGCCAGAAGGCTCTCATCTGTATGAGAGCTGTTTTTTCTGATTTTTGGCCATGACTTTTTTCTTTTCTTCTTTTGTTATATACCCTGGTGAGGTAAGGATTCCACCAGTGGAGTTTTTTTTTGTGTGTTAGTTGTGGGCTTCCATGCAGCAACCTCTATGAAGCCATTTACCTGGTGGTACAGGGTTACTTTGAATAATTCTACATAGGTAGCTGTGATCTTGGGGTTTGTGGGGAGCCTTACTGTAATTTAATAGGATGAAGTTTGCTTTAGAATATGCAACGGTTACAGGTTTAGTTGGGTTTTCTGAGCTGATTTTTATTTGGAAGGAGACAGCTTTGTGATCCAACCCTTCCAGAGAAGATATGACCTTTAGGGAGAGGGGGTGAAACTCTCTCCCATGTTGGTAGGTACTATGTCCAGCATGTTTGATCCTCAGGTTGGAATGCCCACTATCAGGTCCAAGGTGTTTATGTTAATAAAGTCCAGGAAAAGTGTCTGAGCCTTTAAGGCAGTGTATGCTTCCCAGTCTATAGAGGGGAGGTTAAAGTCACCCATGACTAGGGTATTTAGTTGGATGGTGAGCACCTCTAGTAGTTACAGGTATGAGATGTGAGATTCTTGGGGCATAGATAGTGACCTATAGCTAGGATATGGTAAAAGGACCTTATCTGTGGTGACTTGCATGTGGATGAACTCCAGGGCATCACCCTGTTTAACCAACCTGGAGTTCTAGTCATTGCTAAGGGTGATTGAGACCCCTCCACTTTTAGTCCCAGTCTGTGCTGCTGTTGGTCTAAATGTCTGGAAGGCACTGCAGCCTTCCACTGCTGGAGTACTTTCCGTGGCTTTAAAACAAGTTTTGATAATGGTACAGATGTCTACATTCCCTAGAGTGAGGAGTGAGGAAAGCTCATAGGGTGTGAAGTTTCTTGTTTAGGTTCCTACCATTGAGGACTAACACCTTAAGGTTGCTTTTAGTTTTTTTTTTTTTTTTTTTTGCATTTTGCTATGTTGGTAGTTTTGTCAGTTTGACATTGCCTTAACAGGCTCTAAGGTGTGGATAAAGTTTTAACTAATATCCAAAAGCCCAGGGGGTCCAGTTGCAGACCATCCTTGGCAAAGCAATGTGGTCTTTAATCATGTCCTCCCATGCTAACAGATATTGGGTCCTCCTGCAGTGAAATGAGAAATTAAGACAGTTATTAAAATCAATCATTGTTTGTTCATACTATGGCATCATATTAGGTGAAGTTAGAATACTGCTCACTGGAAGGCAGGTAACTCTCTGTGATGCATATTCAGGGAGATCCATAATGTCTCTTTTCATACAGTCCATCTCAGGTCATTTGCACTCACATGGACTATGACAGAATTATATATATATATATATATATATATATATATATATATATATATATATATATATATATATATATGGATCCCCTTTAGATGCCCGAAATCTCACTTCACCGACAAGGAATCCGTCGGGTCGAAATCACTGACAACGCAGATGACCGACAAGGTGAGAACCCGACGGACTCGGTAAGTGTGCGATAGAGTGAGGGATTTAGTGTTAGGGAGCGGACAGGTAAGTGTGCCATAGTGAGGGACTGTAGTTTTAGGGGCGGGTTAAGTGAGTTAGGGTTAGGGTGCAGGTAGGGTGTGTGTGCGATAGTGACGGACTGTGGGTTTAGCGGTGGGTTAAGTGAGTTAGGGTTAGGGTGCAGGTAGGGTGTGTGTGCGATAGTGACGGACTGTGGGTTTAGGGGTGGGTTAAGTGAGTTAGGGTTAGGGTGCGGGTAGGGAAAGTGTGCGGTTGTGTCGGACCTTAGGGTTAGGGTTTGGGTTACGGTTAGTGCATGTATGGTTGTGTGTATTGTCGGTATTTTGTGTTGTCGGTCTGTTGGTGTCGGTGATTTGTGTTTCGGCATTGTGGCATTTCGGTTAACTGAAGGGGATCCATATATATATATATATATATATATATATATATATATATATATATACATATATATATATATATAGACTATGACAGAATCATATGTCTATATATATATATATATATATATCTGTGGTGCAGTGACTTGAGAGCGTTTGTGATATTGCAGGTGCTGGCTTCAGATAGGCAACTAACCTTTATCTTCTCCTCGTCCAGCCCAGTGAGAGGTACATCTGTATCTTGTACAACTGAATTCAAGAGTATTATGTAGGGTGTTTGCTTGTGTTATAGGCTTCGTTCTTGGGGGACCATTGGGAGTAGGCTTATGTGTTGTATTTGGTGTTGCTTTTGATTTGTGCTTTAGCGGCTGCTGAGGATACAGGATGAGGTATTGCTGATTGATGGCATAGGTCTTTGGCCAAGTGTATTTTAAACTAATTACAATACAGAAGGGGAAAGAGAGGAGAGAATTTGAGAATTTATTCTCAGGAGGTAGATGTGACTTTAGTTTTAGTAGATATTGTGAAAATTGTCTAAAGCAGTGATGGAAACAGGTTGACTGCTCCATGAAGTAAAAGCACGCTTGAAAAAGGCAATAATAAGTACATATAGCATGGCACTAAGGTTAATACTTCATATATCATTAGCCCTGACTCAGACCGGCACCACAGTGGTCGAAACTTGTGCAGCTTTGGAGGATATCCTTGTAGGAAGCACCATAGAATGGACATGAGCTATTTGTCTAGTGGTACCAGTTCACGGGACAGGTTCACCTTCTCCTTCTTTTTTTCTCTTTTATATGTTGCTTTCAAATTTGGCACTGCTGCTTAATTTCTCCATTGCATTCCTACCCTGAAAAGATCCCCCTTATTAAAATTACCCAGCAGCTGCCTGTCATGTTGTCTATGGTCGCATCTCCCCCTTACTAACACTGCTCTTCTCCATAACAATCTCACTCCTCCTCTAGAATCTCAGTGTTTTTTGCTTGATTTCAAATTTCCTTTTCTAGTTGTTATTTGGCTATTTCCTGTCTGTTACATTGCATTTGCGTAATGGCAGGAGGAGACAATACGCCTTATGTACTCTGCACCTTTAAGGCAATTCAACATTCTACCTCCCCTCCATCTCTGTTTCCTCCCCCACTCATTTTCTGCTTTTCCAATGCTCTCTGCCTCTGTGGATTCCCTCCTTTCCATTTATTAAGGTAGTTCATTCATTGGGTCCACAGCCCTCTCCACGGAGATGTACTTTCACAGACCCACAGAGCAGATGGTTCTACAATCTACTCCATTTCCTTCTCTGTCCTTGCTGTTCAGTGACCCCTTTACATCCTCCTGACATGATCCTGTGCAGTCATATCCTGTTTCCCTGTGTCTTCTGATCTCTAACTGTAAGTAGAAGGCAGGAGTGTGGCATTGAATTGATAGGGGTGGCAACAGTTGACACGAAACTCCAGCCCATTATAGAAAATGGAGGTTGATGATGATGATGATGATTCTGAGCTCTAGTGCGACAGCTTTCTTCCCTATTCTCTAATCATATCCACTCTATCCCTTGCTCCGTTCTTGTAGCTTTCCTCTGGAATCCTTCCAGCAGCCTGGTGTCTCTTTCCTTGCCTGGCATTCAGAGCTGCACACATTCTCAATGTGTGGGCGCACTAGGTCCCAGTAGACTGGAAGCATTACCTGTTTGCTTCTTGTGTCTTTTCCCCTGAGAATACATCTCAGCATTGCATTGGCTGCTGCCACTCTGCCTTTGATGGCCCAGCCCACTACCACCAGATCCTTTTCTTGCTCTGTTGCTCTCCGTTCCTTTTCTTCCAGCTGATACTTCACACCAGGCTTGCTGTCGCCTCACTATAGTGCTTTGCATTTGTCTGCATTTACCCTCTGCTGCCACCTTTCAGCCCATGGGGTCAGCCTTTCCAAATCATCCATAGACCCTTACCTCCATCATTCAGTACTGTAGCTAACTTTGGTTTATCAGTGAAGAGGCTACTCCTGTTCTCTAGTCCAACAAATATGTCTAAAATAACACACTAAGGAATATTGGCTCCAGGACTGACCTCTCTCTGGAGTTCTCTGCTAGTGACTTCCCCACTTCCTGACATAGTCCATCTCACCAGAACCCTCTATGTCCTACTATTTAACCATGCAGCAATCCATTGGAAATAAGTCAAAGGTCTTAGTGAACTTTAAGAAGACTGCTTATATTCTCTGTTCAAGTTATCCTGTAGCTGAAGCATGAAACTGGATAAGGTTTCACTGTAAGCTTCTTCTGGCCATTAGCATTTGTTGGCTGTAGTCTTAAGTCCTCTAGGAAAATAACTATCCTTATTTCAGGATTCTCTTCATGTCTTTTTGTAACTGTGTTGTTAGGCTAACAGGCCTGTAGTTCCCTGGATTTTTCCTAGGATTTGCCATGACTAAAATTAAAGACATCTAATAGTAAACATAAGTAAACTCCATAATAATTGCTAAAAAGCATCATATACAACAAGCACCAAATCAGGATCAAATGGATCAGGGCTCCCCCATACATATCCCCCCCCCCCCCGCAGCCATTCCAGTGTCCCATTACTTGGCTATTTCTCCCCACTGTTCTAACCTCTCAATGTGAATACTGTTTTTTGCTTTACTTCTAAAATGATTCTTTGGATTTAATTTAAGCTTTTATTTAAAATTTTATAGTGCAAAAACATAAGCATTTGCTAAACAAAGCAATATGGTTTCACTACAAAATCACTACAAAAACAGACTTAGTATTAAAACTTCTCTGCCCTTGAAGCTCACATTAATGAAATAGCAATGAACCCCACATTCAAAGAAAATGCATCTGGCCAGTGGCAGATAAAGTTTACATTTGGGCTGTTTTTGAATCATAGGCCCCTTGCATACATTTTATGACCATGCATACATGCATGATTTCATTTTTTCACTTTCCTGATTGTATTGTTATATTACAGTGTTTTAAATTTGTAGTTTTGAACATTTTTCCAGTGAGCAATGAAACAAAATGTATCAATCAATAATGACAAAACTGCCCAATTCAGAACATTTCAACCATAAAAGTCTACTCAAACATCTGTCATTACCATCCACCAATATCAGTCAATATGCACCATCTCTGCAGAAGTAAAAGTCATCTGAATAATTCCACGTTAGATATCTGAAACTAATGAAGATATTGCTGGTAGCAAACAACTTTACATTTCAGTGTTTCATCTACAAATTCAGTTCCTGCTACCCTTGAAGAATAATTGCCTATGTTACATTAAAAATGGTAAATTGGTAATATTGCAATAGGGAATGGATGGCAAACTTACACCAGGTTCATACTTTGTAGGCATCTTATCTAAAGGAGGACTGTAGTACCTCACCCCCCTTAAAGTACAACACAATATCAACAATCTATCTACATGCTGTGGGAGTAGAACCCATAGAATTCTGCATCAAAAGCAAGTATGTTACTTGTGCTTTTAACAATGCTTTTAATATTTTTTTGCACAATAGTGATACCATTTGCTAAACAAAACAGTTGCACATTGCAAACAGACAGCATAAACAGCAGTAAACTTCTTTTCTCTTGAATCTCACCATTCCTTGAAATATGCACCTGACACTCAGTTTCTTGAAAAAGCACCTGACACTCAATTCTCTGAAAATGCACCTAACACTCAATTCCTTGAAATTCAAGTTTTTAACAGCTTGGTAGATGGGGTAGAGGATTCAGGGTCTTGTTTCCTGTAAGTAAGGTACAGGGTCTGAGCCTGAGCAATTTAACTAACCACCTGCTATCCTTAAATTGGGCATTTCGCACATGCATTACACACACGCACGCACACACACACACACACACACACACACACACACACACACACACACACACACACACACACACACACACACACACACATACACGCACATGCACACGCACACACACACACACACACACACACACACACACACACACACACACACACACACACACACACACACACACACACACACACACACACACACACACACACACACACACACACACACACACACACCAATCAGTCCAGGAGTGTGTCTACATTCTTGTATTGAAATTCCACATACATACATGGAAAGGAAGATCAGGAGGTCTGTGTGAAGATGATGTAAAATGCAACAGGTGTGTGCGACTGGACAGAAAGTGTTCTTAAAGAAGAATACCCTTAAAAATGTAATTTTTTTTTTTTTTTGTAATTAAAAAAGTAAATTTGACAGTCCCTTGGCAAGCGGGCCCCCTTCCAGCCGGAGAGGGCCTCCTCCCAGTCAGTGGACCCTAGGTGACTGCCGTGGTCACCTAGGGCTGGATCCAACCCGATATATAATAAAATAATCGTTTTGGAAAGGGCAAGCCTCCTGCACCTCCACAGGGTGAAGGTTTGGCATAAAGGTTAAAGCCATTACTTCACAAATACAAAGTACAGGGTTTAATTCTAATTTCTGATTACTGGCTAGGTTTCTAATAGTTTGCAGACTGATAGCCTAGTATAAACCACATCTCCAGTCTTTTTATATACTAATTTCTGAGTTAAAAAACACTTTGAGAAATGGAGAAAAAAAGTGCAAAATTAACTTTTTCCTCTTTTCTGGCTCCCGCAATCCAGACACAAAGCACAGCATCTGCAAAACACCATATTCTGACATATTAAAATGATAACAACATAAACAAGCAATGTTTTTTTCTGTGATGATCGATGTGATTATAACACGACACACAAACAAATCAGTCACACTTGTTGTCTTTCATTCGTCAGAAACTTGTTAGTGGCCAGTAATATATCAAAAACATGTTGCAAGGAGATCTTCCAGTTCACTGCCCAGATTCCTGAAAAGCACAGTATGAAACCCATGTAGTCTCTGTGCTTTAATGTTCCTTAGGTAATCCATTTCATCTTCCTTTTCTATCTTGCTGCTTGGTTACTTCTCCTTCCTCTTCATGGCACAAACTCCTTGCCTTCCTTCGTAAAGAAAGAGCAAAGTTTCTCTGATCAGCATCCTGCCCTTACTCAGTGTGAGTAGCTCTGTTAGCCTCCTCTTTCTTTCTGCTGCATACCTAAAGCAGCCTTTTATTTCCCTATTTGACCTCATCTGTTAACGTTTGTCAGCTTCTGCTTTTGCTGCTGTGACCTGCTTTGTTAAACGTCTGCCTGCCTCTTTGTGCTGCAGCCTTTCCACTTCCTTTCCCTTCCACCTTGCATGCTATGTCTTTTCTGCTATCACTAACCTTACCTTCCTCAATAGCAACATTGGCTTCCTCCTCTTTTTGCCTCTTCCTCAGTTCATCCATAACCTTGAGTGCTGAGGTCCTGACCCATTCCCATGGTTTGCTTTCTCCCTCAGTTTGTTCCCAGACCCCTAACTCATCTTTGACTCTCTTCTCAGTATACCATAACCAAACCCTTAAAGTCCCATACCACTGCTCTTGCATTCTTACCTTTCCTCCTTATCGAAAAAACAGAATGACATGGTTACACTTGGCTAATGCCACTTCCTCTGGATACCTCTGCCCCCCTCTTCCTTAGTTAGGCCCACATCCAGACCCCTTTTGGTCCAGTGCTGCATGATTGGTTGATGTTGCCATGATCCAAGGAAACCTCAATCACCTCCTTATCCTTCTGTATCCCAGAGCTTGGAATCTCCCAGTTTGCTCCGGGCAGACTCAAACCTTTTATGAGTATAACCTTCTTCCTTTGACCCTGGTCCTTTATTCTCTCCTCCAGTTTATTATCCTCCTGGCTTACAGGTCTGATGGTGGTAGTGGAAGTTCAATGGATCTGTCCTCCAGTTCTCTTACACCCACCCCTTCAGTGTTTCCCCTTCTTCAACCTTAACATCCAGAGCACGTAACCTATGTTCTGACCCTGTCCACTTTTTTGCCCCATGCATGGAGTGGTGTTCCTCCTCATTCTTTCAATGTTTGTGTATAGCTTTAAGGGAACTAGTGCCTTTAGTTTCTTCTAAATTCTGGAATGTACATCAAGTGGTCAGGTATTCTGTTTAATGGCCAGTGTAAAACTAAATGCTGCATCTGGCAGCATGCAGTCTGTTTCATGATAATCATCATCTTCATCAACCTCCTTTTCTCATTTTCTACATGGGATCAGAGTGTTGTGTCAGCTGTCACCATCTCTCTCGATTCACTACCACTTTCCTACCTTGTTTGACAGCCATGCCTGTTGCAGGTCTTCTCTTTCACAAACCATTCATCCCTTTGCTGGACACTCTTATTTTCACTTGCCTTCTTCCTGTTTTGACCTTCTCTGCAATTGGAACTACTTTTGCTTCTGCTCTGATGTCCTCATTTCTCCATCTGTCCCACATTATGCATCCTGCCACCCATCTCACTTCATCTCCTTCACCTCTAGCTTCCTCAACTGCTCTGCCTTCATTGCTCATATTTATGGACCATAGATAGTACAGGTCACTCCACTGTTTTGCACACCTTACTTTTCAACTTTTTGTGGCATTCATCTGTTGCACACTACCCCCTACACGCTTTGCCAGTTGACTGCAGCCCCCTAGCTTTGACCTCCACTTTAAAGCTTTCCTTCCCCACAACCATTCCTTCCAGATGCTTGAAGCTGCTGACCTGCTCCACTATTTTTTTCTCTTCTGTCTTAATCACCTTCTTCTGATTTCCCCTATTTGCTGCTATTACCACTGTCTTATCTGTACTCAGTGTCATCCCTTGTCCCTTCAGTTTTGCATTCCATTCTCATATCCTTTTCTGAAGGTCTTGCTCAGAGTCTGTCTGTAATGCCACATTGTCTGCATACAGCAACTTTGCTGATCTCTCACCTCCAACCTGTTTGCTGATGTAGTCAATCACTAGTATAAACAGCAGTAGGCCCAGAGCTGAACCCTAATGCACACCCACTACCAATGGGAGCTCTTCTGTGAGACCAAACACTGTTTGTACTTGAGTCATCGGGTCCTTGTAGATGGCCTGCACTAAATCTACCAATGTTTCTGGGACTTTGAACCACCACGGGACTGTCCAAATCAACTTTCTTGGGACCTTGTCAAATATTTTCAACAAATCTAGGAATGTCCACTTTGACTCTTTACTCATTTCCAGCCACTTCTCAACTGTTTTTCTCACTGCAAACATTGGGCAGTTGTGCTGCATCTTGATTTGAATCTGAACTGCTCATCTCCAGTCTTACTTTCCACTACACTGTGTATGTGTTTATCAGTCACCCTCTCCAGAACTTTCGTGCAGTGTGACAGGAGTTTGATTCCCCTATACTATATACAGTTGAGAATGTCCCCTTTGCTCTTGTACACTGACACTAGAATGCTTATTTTCCAGTCATCTGGGCTATGCCTTTCTCTCCATACTGCTAAGAGTGCCTGTTGTAGCCATTTCTCTCACCCAACATCTTGGTCATATTTGCCACGACCTCATCTGAGGCTGCTGTTTTCCCTGAAGTTGCTTTCCTTTGTCTTGCTCTTACTCTTGGATGGGCTCTTCTTCTTTCATTGTAGCCTGTGTCTGGGGCAGTGCAGCTTGTGTGGGTTTTTACTTTATTCAGAAGCTGGTGGAAGTACTCAATCCAACTGCCTTTGATATTCTGTGGATTGGTGAGCAGCTTGTTGCTGGCATCCATTATAAAGGGTGTCTGATGACTATCTTCTTTTCTTTTCTGTAGGAGCTACTGCCACCATCAGCTGGATACATCTGACCCCTCCTACCTTATTATTTATTCACCTCATCCAGAATATCATCTATTGTACTCCTCTGTGGGGTCGCATTTGAATGTGCTTGTTTATTTGCAGGACAATCTGCTTCCATCCCCTGTTTCCTGTCATTCATGAACAACTAATACCCAGGCACCTTTATGCCACACACTTTCTTTATAGTGGTTCCTTTTTTTTTGTAATACAGGCAATGTCCACACTTCCATCCTGCATTGCTTTCCCATCTTTGTATGCAGACTCCTTGTGTTCCATAGTAACACTAACTAACCCTGCTCCAAGTCAGACTTGCTTTTTCTTCTGTTATGTTTTGTACTCTTTTCCATTTTGTTTTTGTCTGAGTAGGTACCTTCTTCTTTTACCTCTGTTATGTGCTGTCACCCCCTCCCTCTTAGTTTAAAGGTACAGTTATCGAGATGTACCTTTGTAATCCAGGCTTGAGCACCACTTTCCGTTGTTGGATAAAAATGAATCTTGGTGTATCTTACCCTTTCATTTTGCCCATCCAACGTCTTTATCATTTATCTACTTGTAAAGCCACTCATACTACTCCCTAACGCTCTCCTTTTCTGGTGTTCCTAGTTGCTGGTACCGGTATCACTTTGGACAATGCTACAGTCTCATTGTCCAAGCTAACTTGCATCCCTCTTCTAACTTCCTGGTTCTGTTTACTTCCACATCAGCTGACGTCTCTGACAGATCATTGGTGTCTACATGCATCACAGCATGCATCCACTACTTTACCTTGATGAGCACCTTGGTCAACTCATTGCATGTCTAACTATGCCCGAATCTCAAGACTGGTTTCATTGCAATATAGTGTCCACTGTCTCCCTTGCCAATACCTTTAATCTACTTGGTGATTGATTCTGACAATTAATGAAACTCCTTCCTCTCTCCCACATTGGCTGTCACCTAATTCGCTTGCTTTATGTACATATCTCATCTGTCTGCATCCTTTTCCCTGTCCAGTTCTATTACACCCACCCTTCCTCACTGCCACTCTTACTCTCTGCCCTACCTGTCCATTGCACTCGGGCACTCCCCGTAGTACTCCTTTCCTTTCTGTTCACGTACCAACTATACTTTGACACTCACTTCTGCTTACTTTGCATATTTGCTGATCCCTCCCTGTTTAAACTCTGGGCTTGACTTATTAACGTCCACTGAGTACTCTCTTCAGTGTGCTTCAGGCTCCCTTTGCATTAATGCTTCCTTTCTGCTCATTGTTTTCTATGATCACCTGATTTCAACTTGAAGTTTGTTCTGCATCCTGCTAACTCCAGTTTATATCTCTTCCATCTTAGTTGTTTCCTGCCTCTTTGAGCCTTTTCCTACCTTGTAGCTCTGTTCTTCCAGCCACTGGCTACCTCTGACCTACCTTCTTAGGCTTTTTTCACGTCAGTGCTGTTCTTTTCAATTAAACCATGACTGAAGATGTAGAGATAAGAAATATGTCCATGTGTGAGTTTTCAGTTGTCGCTGTACTGTTAGGAACTGAAACTGCGACATACATTAAAAAGAAAGTGAGTCCCTGAGGTAGGAAAGATTACATGTAGAGCAGGACTGGTTTATGTTGTGATCAGTGTAGAAGAGTCCTTCTGCCTTCAGAAAACATAACTCAGGTCTGAAGTAAAATGGTCTGACATCTCACTGTCCTATACCAAACTAGTCCAGCAAGTCTATGGAACTAAAAACCCAGGTTAGTAATGCTTCCTACATGAAATAAATGCTGACAAGTAAATAGTAGATCTGGAACGGAGAGGGACCACTTTCACTCTTCCTGAAATAGTCAAACACCTTTCATTGTTACACACCCCAGTATTTTAAGCAGAGATGTCCAGGCCCACTATATCTTTTAAAAAACTGCACAGGTCACTCAGTGAAGGATATCTCTTTAACAGTATCCAATTTCTGAGGTAAAGTTGTATGGCCAGAGCTGATTCATGATCAGATGGGGTCCTAGGCAGGGTAATGGACTTCCCCTCCCTGCAGCCATTCCATTGCCCTATTACTTGGCTGTTTCGCCCCAGTTACCATAAACCCTGTTCAGACCTCTCAGTTTACACACTATTTTCTTCTTTACTTCCACAATGATTGCAGATATTTGGATTTAATTTAAAACTTCTATTTCAAGTTTTATAGCACAGATAGTCTCACAATGAAAACAGACTTGGCAGAAACAACAGTAAACTTCCCTGCCCTTTAAACTCACATTATCTGAAACTGCAATGAAATCTACATTCATAGAAAATGCATCTGGCCAGTCGTGGATTATGTTTACCTCTGGGCTGTTTTCAAACTATAGGTCCCTTTTCACACATTTTAGGACCATGCTGATAGTATTAAATGACATTCCTTGTATAATACAGCACCACTTGTTAGACTGTGTTTTCAATTTCTAGTTTTGAACGTTCTTCCAATAAGCAATGAAACAAAACATATGAACAGTAATGACAAAACTACGCATTTCAGAAGATTTCAGCCATAAAAGGCCACTCAAACTTTTGTCATTACAATCCACCAATATCAGTCAATATAAACAATCCCTGCAGAAGTAAAAGTCATCTGAATAATTCTATATTAAAGAGATCTGTACCTAATAAAGATGTTGCTGTGGCAAATAACTTTGCATTTCAGTGTAACATCTACACATTTAGTGCCTGCTGCCCTTGAAGAATAAATTGCCTGTGTTACATTAATAAAAACAAAAAAATGTTCGCTGGTAATGTTGCAATATGGAATGGCTGGTAAACCAACAACAGGTTCATAATTTTTAGGCATCCCATCTGATGGAGGACACACTCAGGAGTGCAGCACCCCAGTTCCCTCCTTATGCTGCACAATAGTGTCAGCAGTCAATCTACCTTTGGTGGGAAGAGAACCCACAGCCTTTAGCATGTGTCTTATCTGTTGTACCACTAACACTGACCAGCATAGTTTTGAAATTCTATGCATGACATTGACAATTGTAATCCTCAGTGATTAAAAAAAGTAAAATAAAATTAGAGGAAAGACCTGGCAATCGGTGTAGAGGTTTAAGGGACATTTCTGCCCTTAGGTATAAAGGTTCAGAGTTTGACTCTAAGCAGAAACACTTAACTAGGCAGTACCTCTAAATGGGGCATCACACACACACACACACACACACACACACACACACACACACACACACACACACACACACACACACACACACACACACACACACACACACACACACACACACTTGCTCTAAAGGGAAGAGATGTCCACTCACCTGTGGTGCATAGCAGTCCTGTTTCTTTGTTTGTCTGTATCTCCAGCTTCCCACGTGGGTTTTGATGAGCTCAAATGTCCCGGGCAGGTTTAGATGATGTTAGGAAATTGTCCTAATGAGGAAGTTTCTGGGGTTACAGAAGTTGAGAGGTAAACAAGTTGTTCCACAGGGTCATAATATTTGCCTTGTTTACAGAGGATCCTGCATTTTTTTTTACTTAAATATTTTTTTTTTTTTTTTAGTTTTTATAGCAAAGGTGGCACCCCAGCCAGCACTAACCCTTGGCAGCTGCCTAGGTCACCTAGTGCTAGACCCGTGTCTGTGTATGGCTTCACTGTGACTTTTATAATTCATTTTGAGAAAACATATTTTAGAAACATAAAGCTAAATACATTTTTCATAATGGCTATAAAGAGCAGTCTAGTTGTTTAACAGCAGCAATGTCAGTCATATTCTTCTGTTAACAGCGACACAGAAACTGCTTCACCAGATGTGCGTTCTATAGTTAATGAAGAATAATCTCTACATCTTATTACACATGCAGTTCTGATTCACTCAGTAATACCTCACCCCAACAATCTAAATCAGAAGTAAAACTATCAGATTTCACAGTGACCTATTCTATTTCCAGATCAGCAAGCTTATGAAAGCCACATGTTTTATTGTTGAAGAATGTAGAAAAGAATTGACTGTTCCGACCTTTTCTATGCAAAGACACTACCCATGATTTGTTTGGAGGCATGAATGTACTGAAGAAAGACAGTCAGGGTGAAATTAATTGAATTTGGATCAATTCTTGTATTAAGACCAATGTGAACAAAATGGAACAGTCTTGGAAGGAGCTAAAACTGATGTTTGACCCCAAGTTTCTCAGCCTAGGTCAGCTGACCATCAATCTATGATCTCCCCATCATTTAAGTAAGCAGTATGGGTGGGGACAATCATCTTGGCCAGCTGCCTCTCTTTCTTACTGAAGACTACAGCTTCACACTTCCTTCCTAGTAGAACCTGCTGCATCTATCTGTTGGAGATTTACTTTGGCCATCCTGTGGAGCTGGCTGTCCCATCCTTATGTCCTCCTCATTTAAACCCATTTCTCTATTTTCCAAGTATGACTCTGCTACACAACTCTTTACTTACTTGCTAATTAATGTATTACCTAGAAGAAGAATAAGGACCCCCATGAAATTCCTTGTTAATCAGTGAACATTATTCAGAGTCAGCAAGCTCCTACTATCCCATCCAACCTGCTGGTCTTGTGTGGAGGTGAGCCTGAAAAGATTTTCAGTTGAATTAAAGAGGTGTACCTAAGTTGTCTGCAGTATTGAAATGGGTGAAAAGTATAGCAAATGTCCATATGGACCAAGGAAATGGGGCACATAAAATCACCCATTTAGGAGGAATGTGTAACCCTACCCACCCTACATGTGGTGGGGCATTAATACGTCTTGCTTGTGGCAAACCTGGATACTCCACACTGCAGTTGCAATAACATTGTGCTTGGGGCTAGGATAAATCCTCATTCCTTAGTTGTTGTAGTGATCAAAGCATTGTTCTGCACAAGCCTAGACCAACCTTAACTCTGACTTCCCACAGATACTATCACCTAAGTTATAATATTGTTATAATACTGCTAGCACTAAGTTATAATACAGTTATAATACTACAACTAAGTTATTATACTATTATAATACTGCTAGCACTAAGTTATAATGCTGTTATAATACTACTACCACTAAGTTATAATACCGTTGTAATACACCTAGCACTAAGCTATACTACCATTATAATACTGCTAGCACTAAGTTATAATGCTGTTACAATACTACTTCCATAAGTTATAATACCATTATAATACTACTAACATTAAGTTATGATACCATTATAATACTATTACCACTAAGTTATAATGCCATCATTCATGTGCTTGTAGTACAAATCCTCCTCCAAATTCTTGTACAGTGCTTAGTAGGAGACCAAGATTTATTTTATTTATTTACAGTTGGTTAACCAGGATAGTCCATTGGGCCAGAAGAGCCTGTTTTCAATGGAGTCCTGGGGAGAAAAGCTCCAACATAAAGATTACACAAAAGATAGCAACAATTTACAATTTACTATTCTAGTTCTAAGAGATAACTAAAGTTACTGTGGTTAAATAGACAAATTTTTTTTTTTTTTTTTTTACTAGTAAGTCCATGTTTTCAGAAGATAAAAATAGTAGGATTAGATGAAAGTGGGAGGTTGAATTGATGTAGGTAGGAAGTAGATAGTTGGGAATAGGATGTTGGTTACTAGATGTGAGAAAAAATGGAAGTTGGTGTTTGAAGTATGTGAAGTGGAAGACGGAAGGGGATGGAGAATAAGTTAAGGGGTGGGAGCTGGAACATTCCCATGTGGATGTTAGGTGTGAGTAAAGTGATTTTTTAAAGGTTGGGAGGCTAGTGATGGTACGAATGGAGGGAGGGAGGGCGTTCCATAGGCGTGCTAGGGAAAAGGATAGTAGGTTTTGTCCTGGGGGGGGCGAAGAGGTTTATACACTTCAATTACGTATTGATTGCTAGATCTGAGGAGTCGTTGTGGGAGGTGCATTTTAAAGGTAAAGGAGAGGGAGGGACAAAGGGAGGGTTGGTGAATGAGTTTATGTGCATAGGTGAGCTGAATATAGGAGAGGTAGTTGGGAAGTTCTAGCCGGGTGAGTAGGTAGAGAGGTAAACAGTGATGGGATGATTGTCTGTTGTTAGTGGCGAATTTGGCTATTTTGTAGTAACAAGAGGACAGTTTTGATTTGAGAGTAGATTGTAGGTTTGTAAGGAGAGGGGCACCATAAAGAAGGGAGGGTAAGACAAATGTAGTAGAGAGAGTGAGCTTAGTAGCTGAAGTGAGGTATCGGTTGTGTTGGTAGAGCATACTGAGTTTTTGGTGGGTTTTTTTTATGTTTAGTAGAAGATGGGAATTGAATTTAAGCTTGTCATCAATCTGGACTCCTAGTAGTTTAGTTTCAGGTACCAGCTCAAGAGGTGTATTATTTTGGTTGCTGATAGAGAATAGATTTCTGTCCATGGTGCTAGTTTTGGAGGGGGTAAATATTATAAGTTTTGTTTTTGATGTGTTGAGGGCTAGATGATTGTCTTTCATCCATTGTTCAGTGGTGGAGAAGGCATTTTGAGTTAGTTGTAAGAGAGTTAGGATGGATGGGGCAGAACAGATAATTGTAGAATCATCTGCGTATTGAATAATGTTAGCATAAGGAATGGATAGGAAAAAGTCGTTGATGAATATATTAAAGAGCAGGGGACCCAGTATGGAACCTTGTGGGACACCAGTGAGGGTGTTGAGGAAACAGGAGGTAGCTTTTTTCCATTTGACAGCTTGTTGCCTGTTGGAGAGGTAGCTGGTGAACCAGTTGAGAGATAATGGAGAAAGGTTTAGGTTAGATAATTTAGTAAGTAGTAAGTTATGGGAGATGGCATCAAAGGCCTTAGAGAGGTCAAGTAGGATGGTAGAAACTGTAAGACCAGAATCTCTAGCTTTATTTACTATTTCTAGGAAAGATAGGAGGGTGGTCATAGTGCTGTGATTGGGTCTGAAGCCATGTTGGGTGGGAGTTAATAAGTTGTTGTCCAGTAGATAGGGAAGGAGTTGAAGATGGATACATTTCTCGAGGAGTTTTGAGATCGGAGAGAGAATGGCAATGGGCCAAAAATTGGAGATGCTAGTATCTGTGCCTCCTTTGTGGAGGGGAATGATGAAAGCCTTTTTCCAGAGTTGTGGAACAAGACCTTCTTGGATAGACCGGTTGATTAGGATGCTTATTGGGAAGGCAATGGCTTCGGCAGCTATACTGAGGAAGTATGAGGACCAATACAAAATCATTATTTTTAGATACAAGTTATAATTTTAGTGCCAACATGGGTGGTACACAAGAATTATAGTCAGACAATTCTCTTTGGTGCTCATAGCCTTACATTAAGACCAGAGGCATTGAACTGTGCTGAATCTATAAAATATATGGTGAATTGGATTGTTTTTTTCAGTTGACAGTGCACGGAATGTGAAAGTTTAGAGGCTTCCTTCATTGGCCTTAGAATTTTCAGCTAGGTATCAAAGAACAGTTGTGGTTCAATCTGAGAAATGTACATGCAAAGAACAAATATTGACTCAGTTTTGGAAGTAAGACAATGCATGTTCAAGTGATGACAGAAAGATTTTATTCAACCATAACTCTTAGGTGGAAGTAACTCACTGGTGAATTACTATTTCTAGATGCAATTAAGGAATTTCTCTAATGAAACCTTAAGTGCAAATTGCTCTATCCTGCTATTTTGAAGGCTTTTTTTCTTTGAAGTGGGGAAACTATTTTGGATCTGGGGATGGCATGGGAGAGTTGAGGATTATTAACATATACAGACTAAAGATTACTTTTCTTCATTAATGCTTATACTTTAAAGAGTGTGCTTGTATCTTCTTGACATTAATTATACTTCTGATGTGCTATGATTTTTATATAAAAGATGATGTGGTCCTCTGCAAAATACTGATTCCATAGAAGTGATTTATCACTTATTTTACAACTATTGGCACAATGAAACTAGGCACCTTATTTAAACCACTGAAGGGCTATATGTAAGTGATAAAGTGGCTCTGTGCAAAATGATGAATGCATAGAGGAGGTGTATTTTTTTATAACGATACAGAAAAAATGGTATTTTGTTGGTGAAGTGTAATGCTGTGTCTTACAAAACTAAATTTAAGACAAAGTACCTTTTGCTGCATTTAACTTACAAAATGGAATGATAAAAGGTTAGAGGATTTTGCCCCAGGCCCTGGTCAGAAAGTCTGTTCTGCTGCACTGTGGTAGTTTTACAGAAATGTATTCTGAAGCTGAATATCAGTTTAGCAGTCTGGACTTGCTGATACACGCCCTAATTGAGTGGTAGTGGCAGCTAATATGTTTTATGATGTTTTAAGTGTTAAACAGGTGCCTGTGTTGTACCAAGAGGACTGAAGAGAGTATGAGTCTTATTGCTAGCACAGGGTTCAGATCTGAGCTAGGATGTTGTGTGTGCTAATTTTCCAACTCTTTAAATGAAATGGCAACTGACTGAGTTTCCCAGTATGTGCAGTTGATTATATAGAACCTAACTATAGGTAAAGGTTCTTGGAAAGGTATTGTGAATTTATTGTCCCCTGTGTTAAGTAGAGTGCTGACATCCCCCATACCTTCCTAATTAGGAACTGAGTAGGCCAGTTCCTAACTATAAGGATTTCTAAAGACTTGTGTCCTTAGAAATTTTGCACATTTTTTGAAATGTCTAACTGTGTCTGATTATGGATGTTGGGCACCTCAGAATGAAGTTTTGAAAATAAAGACAGATATGGATGATGTGTTTTGAGAGCTACCAGTGGGATGCATCTGTATATATTTGTAGTATTATTGCTTAACGTCATTAAGGGATTTTAATCTTTGCCTGGTTGCTGCAAAACAAGAGGAAAGAAAAATACTTCCACAAAGAAAAACTGTCAGAAGCCAAAAATAAAAATTTGTATTCATTAATATAAACGCCGTACAAATTGCAGAAGAAGTCATTACTGGGCACAATGCGGGTGCTGCAAAGAGCATTTTTGGCTGACATCAAAGATTGAAACAATACTAATTTCATGAACTTTAATTGCACTTTGACTTAGGAATGGGGTCCATTCCCATCTTGGTATTAGAAACCCAAAAGATTTGGAGAAATTAAAAAAGGGAGAGACCTGTAGCAAGATATTTGTTGTCTGTAACATTCTGCACAACATGGTGGTATGCAGACAGCTAAAGCAGTTGATTGTCTTTGGAGGACTAGATAGATCAAAGCCAGAGATAGAGGATGTGCCACTTCTGCAACCACTGGAAGGACCAGCTGCAGAGGAGGACATTATGAAGCAGAGATGGGTACAATGCAGTGTGGTACTGGTAAAGAGGCTGTATCTAATCCTTAACTATGGACCAGATTAGATACAACAGTACACTGCATTTGACTGGTCACACTGTGCATCAGACATCACCTACCAATGTAACACAAAAGATAGGGCCTGACACAGTTGTAATTATATGCACAAATGGGGGGGTGTATAGTGACAGGAATCAGCAATGGGCACAGTGTTGGGGGTTGGATGTGGAAAGGAGTGTGTGATATGGACAGGAGACTGGGAGAGCTGAGTATACTGTGTAGTGAGGTATAGTGCTTCCTGAAGGGTAAATGTCAAGCAATAGTGGGTACTTTGCTCAGTATGAGTTCCAAGGCCCCAGCTCCTGCAGATGTGGTTGCACTGGATCTATGCGTATATGTGATGGGCATTGTGGGACCTCAAGTGACACCAACACCTGCTGGCAAGGATTAAGATGAATCAAGAACCAACTGGCTCTCTGTGCCATGTGGCTGACCACCACATTTTTTACATCTGTGCATGCAGCTACACTGTGCCACACCAGGCACACCATAGTGGCTGGTGGTGTGGGGAGGTAGCAGTAGATGACATTGATTTACTTACCCTGTGGAATGTGCCAGCAGAGGAGGCAGATGATTGGCTGCTACAGGAATGGTATCAGCCTTGGTATGTAGAGACAGACTGCCCTATGGCAGCTGTGAGGGCACCCGTGTGCCTATCAAATACATTAATTATTTGGGCAGTTCTATCAAATAGGTTGTCCTACAGGCCACGCAGTACACTTAATTACCTCTGTCATGGTGATGATGGTGGTGGTGGTATCTGCCTGTCAGTTATCACCTCTGCCATGGTGATGATGGTGGTATCTGCCTGTCACTTATTACCTCTGCCATGGTGATGATGGTGGTATCTGCCTATCACTTATTCTTTGCCATGGTGATGATGGTGGTATCTGCCTGTCACTTATTACCTCTGCCATGGTGATGATGGTGGTATCTGCCTGTGTCTGGATGGCAGTCCTGCACATCTGTTGAGTAATACCCATTGTGGTACCCATTTCAAATGATGACTGGGAGTCATAGTGGTGATGGCCACCGGACTCCTGCTCCCAACCTTTGCATCCACACTATCTGGAGACACCACAGGACAGTTCCTGACAGCAGTCTAGTAGGGAAACATAGGGATGGACTGTGTTGAGATACGCATCCTGTTATCAGCTTACAAATTTCAAATCCATTTCAAATGATGAGTGGGAGTCATAGTGGTGATGGCCACCGGACTGCTCCTCCCAGCCTTTGTCTCCACACTATCTGGAGACACCACAGGACAGTTCCTGACAGCAGTCTAGTAGGGAAACATAGGGATGGACTGTGTTGAGATACGTATCCTGTTATCAGCTTATATTTAACCTGTGCCCAGGAAAGCACAGCCACCATGTGTTTAACATATTCACCTCTCCAGTATCAGTTATTCGTTTGCCTTTATCATGTAAGCTTGGCCACCATGTTCCATGTATGATACAAGACAGAAACTTTGTGCATTGCAATACAGTTTTCTCCATTTGGGTCTCCTAACAGGGGACACAGTGCACCTCACACAGCTCCAGTCAAACAATGTGATGGGCTACTGCTGTCTGCACTTGAGCCCTGTCCATTCTCATTCATAACTGCAACCTTCTGTGTGCTCCATACCCCCATCAGAAGGCTGTTGTTGAACAACTGCACAAAAAAGATCCAGTCACTCTCCCCATTTGACAATAACATGTGCACCCTGACCTCATCAGATGCTCCACACTTCTGTAATCTTTATACTGGTGTAGTGATTTACTGCATAAATCCATCACAACCATTTCTGTGTTCCTCATCTCTCCTGTTAGAAGGTAGCTGTGGTGCAATTAACCCCAACAACAAACAATTCTTACAGTTATCATCACTCTCCCCACTTGCCACTGGATTATGTACTTTTACCACAGCAGACAGTAAATATCCTAATTGTGCTCCAGTTGTTATTCATGAAGAAATCAATAGCACAACAAGCACCACAATGGTGATGGCTGTTTTTGTCATGCAGTTTTGAGGCTCATAGCAAGGCAGTTATACTAATGAAGCAATTAATAGAAAATATCTCTGAATTGCTCATTTAAAGTAATGGGTTCTAGCTCTAGACCCCATAATGATGCTTGTTCCTGCCTGTGCACAAGCAGTGAAGACTATAAAGCAGTCTGCATATGTGTGGGCCAGTCTCTTAATCCACCTTGCAACCCCTAGGGTTGCTGTGCCATGACCATGGACTTCAACTTGATTTGTAGGGGCTGATACCTTTAGTCCAGTATGTTCCCCCAAATGTAACTATATGGTGGCACCAGGCTTCTTTGTGCTGTCCTGCTGCACATCAGTATATCACATGACACCCAGAATTGGCCTTGGTCTGACATAGCTATTATTCTCCTCTGCATAGCAACCTGTGAAGTGGTCAAGGCTTGCAAAGGGGCCAAGCCTGGAAGGGCCTTTACATGGTGTGGCAGACAGACTAAAATCTTTCACTTCTTCTTACTTTGGGACCATCAAGAGCACCTGCTGGGGATTCCTATGAGGGCCCTCCCAGTACAAGGTGGATGTCCTGCATTGCCTTGCCATGGTGGCAAATGATGCCATAAGTATCATCTGTTCTGGTGAGTAATGCCAGTATCATTACAGTGACCTAGAGAGGATTCTTAACCAATAGGAAGAGGAGGTTAGAGAGAGGGAGCAAATGTTCTACAGAAATCAGTAATGACATGTGATTGCTTCTACATAGACATTATCATTAGCTATATGCTACTCTTGGGGTTCATGGACATGTTTATTTTTATGTTTTTCAGTATCTGGTGAAATTGAAAATAACTGGCTGATATGCCAAAAGTGGCAAGCAAGACTCTCCAGACATCAGGGTACATATAGGCATTGGTGTTATTACTGCATTTGATAGACATCTGCTTCCTTGTCCATGTTTGTATTGTTGCCAATCATTTTGACCACTGCATACAGCTTTGGTTTGCATTTTGTGCCACAAACCTTGTCAGTGTAGACTGAACAGTTCTACTGCCATGGTTTCCTGCAGTGGCATGGTGATGCTCTATTCAGTCTGCTAGGCCTTACTCTTACACTGGAAGTTTCACTTCCTCTACCTGCTCCAATTACTTGTGATATACCAACAGCATGCATCTGACAGGCTACTGGGTGACACTTCTTAGTGGCTGTCCTATGTCATGGTACATAATTACCACTGGATTTTGGACTCCCATGTATATTCATTTCTGACTTATGTGGTGCTGTCTATATAACATGGTCTCCATGGTGCCATGTAGGGAGTGTTTGCCATTTAATGGTAAGTTCCTATGGCCTGGCCATGTCAGGCTCAGAGGACTGTTCACTCAGCTTCCTATCACTTCCAATCACACTGTTTGCAGCTCATGCACTGCTCACATATCCTACCCACAGGGGCACTGATTAGGTGGCATTTAATGTTCATCCTTGTGACACACATACTGTTGTAGTAGATACATGTCTGGTGTCTTATTTATTTATTTTTTGCCATTGCATATTTAAAAACATTTTAAGTGATTGCTAGCTGGAATGTTGTAAATAATTCTACGTTATATGATTTGTATGCTTATCTTCCAAATGTAAGAAAACTAAAAGAAATCCCAATCCCTCAGGGCCACACGCTCCAGGGATCTAAACCTTGTCATCGCAATGAACAAAACATGCTGGAGGGATAGGTTTCTGAACCAGAGACTCATACTCTGGAATAGACTGCCCATACATGTCAAGCAGAGCGCCTCCTTGGCCCTCTTAAGAACCTTGACGATTGGATGGGAAATAGGAAATTCACCCCCGGGATCACATTAGTCACCCTGCTAGACAGGGGTCCAGGGAAGTAAATACTGTGGGAAGAAATATCCAGAGAATTGTTATGGCTAGGCTTGTATAGGCCCTAGGGCCGATAGCCTTATACCAACCTATGAACCTATGAACTATATGTTATGTTAAACTGTATGTTATATGCTGAGCTTCAAGAATGTAACCACAGTCTACCCTACTGGAAAAGAACAGATTTAACTAGCAAACTCTAAGAAAATAAATGAATTGTTTACAATAGTGTTTATCTCAGCTAGGAGACAGAATGTCTCCAGCTAAAATTCTTTCTATTGTCTGGAAACAGAAATAATTACAGGTTTCAAAGGTAAAAGTGTATAGCTGTTTTACAACTTACAGTTCCAGGCAAACATCTAAAAGATAAGTATTTTTGACACAGAGGTGCTAAATTTTAAATTTCTGTTAGCCTGGGAACTGAAGGCAGAGGTGTTAAATAGTGATGTCATCCAGCTAACCCAATAGTAATGTGTATTGTTAATTTAAGAACTATTTCTCAGAGAAAATCTGTACAGTTTGTATCTTGTCTTGGACCTAGAAACATCCTCTCATCAGCACTTCTCATCTATGATTGCCTGGACTTGTAAGTAAGTCATTCAGGGCATAGATATAGATAGGAATACGGTAAAGATCAGTTTAGATGTTTTCTGTATTTATTTGAGACTGTCCTGCAATGTTATTTTAAAATATTTACTGTGATTCTGAACTCTGTTGTCACTGTGTTGAGTTATTGAGTATTGTCTTGCTCTTTTATTATTAAATGTATTTAAACATTTTAATTGTGACTGGTTTGTTTAGAGGTATTTAAGCTCTAGTGTACTTGCATATGTATTTGGTAACACTGTATAGGCCACTCCCAAATAGCCTTGCTGTTGGTCACACTTACCATTTGGATAATAGTAACATTATACAGTAGAATTTGTCACCCTTTGGGAAGGGTCTTATAGTAGCTGATAAGTAGAGCTGGTTGGTGGCAGTGATAACTACCTTTTAGTCTGGGCAGAAGGGGGCATAGCTAGTAAACCTTTGCCAGCCTTTCCCAGGAGTGTCAGTGTGTTTGTATATAAATCAAATCTCAAAGTATGTGTGTGTCAGCTACTTGGTCAGGGACATGAAGCACTGGTTGGTCAGAGAGGGTGCTTGGCTTGACCACTCGACTGAGATCTTAACCCTATAGCTGTGCCAGTGGGGAGTCTTATTTGGATCTGGAGAGAGAGGGAGAAACCAGCCCCAGAATGACTTTGATCAATGTGTGCTCTTAAGGGCAATTGTACTTTACTATGTGTGTACTTGTCATCCTCCTAATGTGCACGTTCTTCACTGGTGTTTGAAAAAAAAAAGGCTGGTGCTGACACTTAGTATAGCACACATGACTGTTAACTGCTTTTCTGTTTCACTAGTTATCTTCATCTCTATCTTCTTCTTTTTTTAATTTGTCTTTTTTTTATTTATTTCCATTTATGTTCTTATTTTATGCAGTGTCAACCACAGCAGTGAATATGGTGTGCTAGAATTATTTATGTCAGGGTTTAAAGTGTTATTGCTTGGGGGTGAGATGCTAGGACTCTAAATTAGAAGACTGAATGTTTAGGTGATCGAACACCTAAACATCAATCTTCTAATATCTAAAGCAAAAAACGGCGAACGGCCGATTTAACGCAAGGAAAGATTTCCCTTGGCCGTTCGCAGGATTTTGCCATTTCCTATACTGTAGAGTGATCTTGAAGTTGGTATATTTAGTTAGGGGGGGTGTGTGGGGAGGCACAGCCCCCCACATCAGGGGGTGTGGGGGGGTGAAGCCTCCCACTTACTTTGGATGTAAAGGTTTGTTTTGTTTTAGTGGTCAAAGGACTTTTTCCCTGGGATGTTCACTGTTTTCAGATTTGATATTAGAAGATCGATGTTTAGGTGTTTGATCACCTAAATATTCAATCTTCTAATATAGACCCAGATGCTAGCATCCTTATTGTTATGCATACGTTTATGTTATTACTATTTGGGACTGATATGCCTGTAAATGTGATTATTTTCATCATAAAAAGAAAAAAAATACAAAGTTGTATTAACATGTATTTCTGAAAAACAGATCTACTGGTGTAAAGATAGAAAGCCTTGACAATATCTCAGGAGACCCGAGTTTGACTAGTGTGGTATGTGACAGAACTGGCAGGGGAATATGGGAGTGCATATCCTGAAGAAGGACTGCGAGTGGAGCAGGGTGCATACAATCTAATGGAGCGGGAAGGCATTGCAATGCACACCTTGGGTGCGGGTGTTCAGCTCACTAAGTTATTATGCGGTTATACTGAGTTTATGGAAGCACACAATCACGGGGGGAAGACATTTTGAGTCCCTAGGGTGACACAGGTAGCCTGCCTCCTTTCCCAGGGTTAGGCTATTCAAATTTCATTTTTGCCAGGATGTCAGTGAGGTCACAACCCTCATGATTCTTTGTATGATGGCTATTGCCCCTGTACTATAATGAGGTAATTCCTTAGCGCAGGAAAGTGGGCAGAGTCTGATGAGAAGAGGATTAATGGTCAGCAGGCACAGGTCAAAAATCATGTAGAAAAAATATGCATTTTTCCAAAATATGCATTTCCCAAGCAAAATGTTCCTACACATTTGTTTTTGAAATGCAATTACTACAGCCATACCTTTACTGAATTAAACCAAACAAGACAAATTTCATCATACAAGGAATTTTTAAACAGGTAAAAAAAAAAAATCAAAGTATGTGGCTTGGAAAAAAAAAAACAACGTTCAGTGGCAGGTTTTAAGTCTATGTCACTTGAACATTTACTTGCAGTTTTTCCATTGCAGGAGTGCACAAGAGTAGTGTTTTGGCCAGTCTATCCACCTACTGGGCATCAGAACTGAAGGCTAAGCCACAGCAGGATCATGGTCAAATGGGGCCATAGGCGGGGTAATGTGTAAGCCCCCAGTAGCCTTATCAGTGTCCCATTACTTGACTTTTTCTCCCCAGTTACACTGCTTAGACCTGTCAGTGTACATACTATTTTCTCCTTTACTTTTACAGTAATTACAGAGATTTGGATTTAAACATTTTATTTCAAATTTTACAGCACAAATAATGTTGCCCATTTGCTAAACAAAATAGTCTCACATTGAAAACAGACTTAGCATCTTAGCATTGGCAATAGTGAACTCACATTCATTGACGATGTATCTGGCTAGTGGACTATTAAATGTACCTTGGGCCCTGGACTGTTTTCAAACTTGGGGTTGAAGATTATTTTAATTATATCCAAACCTCATACTTTGATTGTTTTACCTGTTTAAACATTCCTGATATTGTGAAATCCTTAACACTTTTAGGACCATGCATAAATGCATGTGTTCTTTGATTGACTTTCCTGATTGTTTTATATAATTTTTTGTTTAATATATCAATATTTGTTAAAGTATGTTTTAAACATTTTTCCAGTAAATGGTGAAACAAAATATGTGCAGCATACATCTCCAGAAACAACAAAACTGGATTGTGGAACAAGGTAATGAATCAGACTCCTGCCAGCCATATTAATAAACCATTACTTGTCTGTCTCTCCCCAATTAGGTTGCCATAAACACTGTTCAAACCTGTCAGTGCACATACTATTTTCTTCTTAACTTTTATAAGACATAGATTTGCATTTCATTTAAAACTTTTATTTTAAATTTGCAGAAAAAAACACTGACAGCCATTTTCTAAACAAACAAGAAAAAACACACATTCAAAACTGACTTATCATGAGAAACAATAAACTTCTCTTTCTTTGAAACTTACATTTAGTGAAAATGCATCTGGTAACCCATTTAACTACAAGAGATGTACCCCAATTCATACTCAAATAACATATAGTGAAGTACTGGCATCTATGTGAAGTCTGCTAACAGCTTGGTATAGCGTACTGGACACAAGTGTCCCTTTTCATAAGCAGCCCAGGAGTACTGCCTGGTGAAGTAGCCTGGCAAGAGTCACATCGAAAACAAATGAAGTCTGAGGGAATTAAACCATGTAATACAGGAAGCAGCTTTTAACAGCCCATAGCCTTACTCAATCTGCATTAAGTGCTAGATAAACTGTTGTTGACCAAACACAGTGCATTTCACACCTGTGTGACTTCAAGAAAAAAATCTAAATTAAAAAGGTATTAATAATTAAAATGTTAAGCGTTAAACTCATAGACTTCATGCTGACTAATTTATTTGCAGCTAAATAATAAACACACTATCAACATTTACCAAAAGAAGGAGACCAAGGATAACATCCAAAGAACAAGGCTTATCTGATGATGTTCCTGTTTATTACAATGAATTACCTTCCCTTATACCATTAATGTCTCTGGTTCATAAGTAGCTACTAGGGTTTTAGTCCAAGAGATCCTTGATGAGCCTAGTTGAAATTTCTAGCTGCCCCAAAGCAGTGTCTGGATAAGTGACTTGCTCAAGTATAGGGCATAAATGAGGCAAAATTAGAGATGTTGCCAAAACTGGAGACAGATATAAGTAGACTGTTGTAAATCACTTCAAAAGTTAATGGAACAACAGGTTTTGCATCAACATCTATTTTGTGAAGCACAAAAATTATGAAACTGTAATTACTGACATTTACTGACTGTTATCTGTATTGATTTACCAAAAAAATGAATGAATGAATCAATGAATGAATGAATAGATAGATAAACATATAAATAAAGGTATCCTAAGTCTGGCAGTTGGTGTGGAGGATTAAGGCTCTTGTCTCCTGTCAGTGAAGTACATGGTTGATTCTGTGTGACTCTGAGTAAGTGACTTAACTAGACAGTACCCTCTAACTGGGGAATTCTACATACTCAGACACACATGCACGCACAGATTGATACATGTAATCAAAACTCCTCTAAATAAAATGAAAAACACCAGTAGAGATGCCGCTCACATATACAGACACAAACACAGACAGACACACACTTACTTCTGCATCAAAGCAAAGGAAATGTGCAGCCATCTCCTGCCGCACCTGTACTTGTCCCATTCATGTTCAGCTGATTAAAAATGCTTCTCTGCCTGTCTCTAAAAAGTTTGCTCTTTCAAGAAAAAAAAAGAAATTTCAATCATCTGCCACTTGAGATAGCTCCATTCTGCTGTCCCACTGTTTTGCTGCAAGAGGTTACATTTTGTGCCACCAGAGGTTAAATGACATGCCAGTTCCTGACCACTGAGACTGGAGTTTCACCAAATACAGAGCTGGAAAATTGATTCTGACTTTTTTTTTAATTGGCTTGGACTTTTTTAATGTTGTATGTCAGATACATTAGCTGCCTGAGTCATATTTTGCTGGATCTGGCCCTGGTCCACAGATGGGAATCTGCTAATTTAATCTTTGTGCTCCTTAGATTAATTTGACCAGCAGGGGTGACCAGCTATCAAAACCATATATCCACCCAATTTTACCCATTTCCTGCTTTTCAAGAGCTTCCTTCCAAAACAAGCAATGTGTTTATTCTACCTGCCAAGCACATTATTGGACTATGGCCATTAACCCTCCCCTCATCTATTAGGTCTTCAGTATAAAGTGCTAAATCTTTTAATCCTTCAATCTTTACTGCTTTGTCTTCATAAAACTATTCAGTAAATTGTTTTCTTCACTAGCACATATTTGGTGCAACCTTTTAATGGTCTCGGATCAAATCAGAGTCACATCAGGCCACTTGTTTTGTCATTTTCAGACTCACTCATTTCCATGTTTTTATTTTCCTGTCTACAAAAGCAAGCCACGTGATATCATGTGTGTTTACTGTTTACTTTCTGGCATGCCATCCAGCAACTATTGTCAGTCAATGAGTTTATTTCCTTCTTGAACTTCTCCAAAGACTATAAATGTTGTCCTTCAGGTTCTTGCTTTGGTTCCTTTCATCCCAACAGATGGCCACTTAGTCTTATTTCTTTCATTCTTGGAATGATCCTACAAAGAAAGAAAGAAAACAATTATAAAAAATGACTCTGTCACAAGTCTTGCCAACCCCAGATGTCCTCATTTCTGATGTTTTTATCCATGTACTGAGTGTACTTTCCCTTGAATGTGTCTGATGGGTTCAGGCGCCTAGCCAGCAAGACATTTCCCTGTGGCACATTTGACTGGGGACACATGACTGAAGTGACAGTCAGCTGCAGAGAAATATGGCTGTTTGCAAATTCCCTGTGGGCAGAGAGAAGCACATACTGCCATGCTCACAGCTTAAATAACCAAATGCATGGAGGCAGAAGAAGTAATGAGTGTTGTGCTCAGTGTAGAGTGCATACTTGTGTAACTACGACATGTTGAAGTGTACTACAGCATAGAGGAAATCCTGCAGGATAATGTAGTCACATTTATGCTCCAGTATGCGTTTTAGGTAATGTTCCCTAGAGAATGTAAAGGGGGTAATGGTCCACACACACTGATAATAAAAGTACTGCCCATTGTGCACTGCATTTGTATTGCCACTGACATGCCCTCTGGCCAGCCTGCTGCTGATGCCTGCCATATTGCCTGCTGTCTCATGTTTCCTTGGGGACCATGGACATTGTTTTCCCCCTGTGACTTTGGCTTTTGAAGTTGTGGGCATGGCAACACATTCTTCTCTTTGCTGACAGGGAATGTGCCAACAGCCATATTTCTCTGCAGCTAACTGTCACTTCAGCCATGTGTCCCCAGTCAAATGTACCACAGGGAAATGTCTCGCTGCCTAGGTGCCTGAACCCGTGTCTGATGCAGCATGAATGGGTTGAGAACCCTCAGTCATCATAGTCCAGTTTTAATACTACCAAGTGCCACAGACAAGCTGATAATATAACAAGATGGGAGGGGAGGTGTGAAAGAGCCCCCTATGCTTCCTGATATTTTAAGTTATCCCCACAGTTATATCCCAAGTTAGGGCAGCCAGCTGGGCCTAGTGGAGTATCATTTTCTCCTCTGTCTCGATCTTAGTTAAATAGATCTTTGCTGTTTATGCACCAGTTGTCATATCTGTATCTGGTAACACTGTTATCACACATTTACAAAAAATCATAATGAGTAGTACACAACAAACCTTCCAAAAAGCAGAACTGTTTACTCCCCTAGAGCCTTGGCAAAAAAAAGCTGTCCAGGGAGGATACAATTACATTAATTACAAAGAAAATGCCTAGAAAAATTCAGATTGTTTATGACTTCATGATACAATTAAAAACACCCAATAAGAACATAAAAATAACTAGTCAATGAGCAGCTTTGAAACATACTCTAGATGAAGACCAAAATTAGTAAGTGCATTGTACTTTAAAATGAAAAGACATTATTTGCAGCTAAGCTCACTAATCCCTTCAAGTTTTATCACCCTTGAGGTATAAATGTTCTTTTTCAAAGGTAATCACCTTTATACCAAGATGTTGGCCTCTAAATTTGGCCATAAATTGGGTTATTATAGGGCAAGAATACAACTTCTAATGTCTCTGATGTGCGCTAACTGTCTTTGCAAACAAGTTCAGTTGAATGATAAGTAACTATCTGATCACTGCCAATTTTATGTGATGTAAAACATAAAAGCATATTCTACAATTCACCGACCTGGCATACATCACAAAGCATCTCTTATATATGCCATTGTCCAGTGTTCCCAGTTCCATAGCCAGTACTTTACTGTCACTGGGATGAACTAGCAATAAGTAAAGATGTGTATATGAGCTATCCATGGGCATGAGATAAGTTAACCACTTGTGTACCCCTGTTACTATTAAATCTCTATTGGTGTTGGACTGCTAGCTTTTAATCTGTCTTAAAGCTTACTGCTACCCTTAATGGGTGTATAAGTAATCAAAGTCTGTGTCTGCCTAAGGTTTACTGAACTTATCAGTGACATACCAGATTTACTGACGTGAGTGAATAGAACATGACTGCAGCCTTCCCAAAAATACCTCTTTTTATAATTATTCCTATGTGACAATCGAATTTTCTTGTGTTTTTCTGGTTTAGTTTACTATTTAAAATGTATTAAGGTGTTCACATACTTATATATTTGCAAATTCATAACTCAGATCAACAGGCACAAGAAAAGATGATAAAATGACCTTTGTACCATCACCCAGATCAACAAGTACAAAGAAACACAATAAAAGGTCATTGTTAAAGTACAATACAGGAAGAGTTTTAGTTGCCATGTACTTTAGTGATAGGCACCCACCTAGCTGTGTAGCATCCACATAGTCAAGCAACATAAAACACACAAAAAATCAATCTTGGGGCTTAAATACTGCTTTTCTACAAGTGATTCTGAAACCATTTACTATTCTATTTGATCAGTGGAGAGAAATCTATGCCAAATCAGTTGTAATCATCTAATTAAATTATTGGCCTTTTCAGAGACTAGAGGATTGTTTTTGTATACTGCATAAACTAATGTAAAATATGTCCTATGGATTTCAAAGCCTAAATTAATGATAATAATCAGTCATTATTTCACTGGTGAAAAATACATTTGCGAAAGTTTTAAAAAAGGTTGCTACCATGTCTTTTCCAGAATGTTTGATCCTAAAAAAAGTTTTGAAATTTAAAGATGTTATAGGCATTGGTCCCTGAGAAATCAGTTGAGAACACAGTAGTCCGTGATCGTAAGAAAAATGAATGTTGAGTGATAACTGTTATGGGTATCATAAACCGAGAATATCAATGCAGAACTTGTGCCGTCTTTGTTTTGCTGCATCTTGTTAACATGTGTGTGCTTAACTATGTTCAGTAACAAGAAATATACTGGGCTGTCCACACCTGACATTAAAGGAACAAGCCATGCCCATGCAGAATAGTTTACCATGTGGTTACCAAACAATGAATACCATTTTTGCCTACAACAGTTGCACTGCTCAGTCTGCATATGCAAGGAGTATCTGCAGCAGACAACCCAAATGTAGCTCTAGTACATCTCAGATTAATTACAGCAAGTAATGTAATCATATTATAAATTGTTTTGTTGTTGCAGACTACAAGTAAGCTTTATTTATTAACAGGCCACACATTAAAATATGTACAAAGCTGTCTTTGGCTGACAGTACAGTAACATGAATCTAACTCAGAAGTATGTGAATGGTGAGACTGCTGACAGATCTATTTTGGTCCACATGGCCCACACTGAAACATAATGTGTTCCCCAAAATGCATCAACAGGGACAAGTTTCTAAAGCACTGCATCCCTGAGTTGGCATTGTCAGAAAATTTCCTATAGTCTTGATTTCTTCTCCTGTTACTTATTGCAGTAACTGCCCTTTAAATGTCACACAGTGTCACTGTGGTATGTTCTGGTAAATTCTAATTCTCAAGCTTATTCCCTATGAAACTCTCAGCTTACATACTATGTTTAAAACTCCGATTCCAGTTTGTATGATTTAAAATTTCATTTTGTCCAACTCTCTGGCTATGCCTTCTAGAATTATGACAGTCATCTTTAAAAAAAAAGTTTTTGTCAAGTTGAATGTTGGCTTACACTGGAGTTTAACTGGAGTTATAAAGATTAAGGAAATGTGGACACTAAAATGAAGTAGTAAGCAGACATTAAGACAGTAATCTTTTAATGCATTCAAAACTTTCTGCAATACAACATTTATTGGTGGCATATAATGTAATTTCTTATATTGACCCAATATTTACAATTCTGCCTGTGTGAGATATCAGCTGTGTTATTTAATAAAGCTGGGCACTGAGCAATGCATTATATTCCATATGGAAATGTAGTTGCGTCTCCATTAACATGGTATTATTATAGTCATTGTTGTATTCTGCATGAAGAACACAGTGACTGAAATGTTACTGCCTTGGAATTTTCTTGTTTTGCTTTGGAAACATTGCTTTACAGTTTCAGTTTACTTTCATGGATATTATGAACTGACTTGACTTGTGTGATGACTGCTGCACTGCCATTTGATGGTGGTGCTAAATGATACACAAAGTTAAAGAACTGCGTAGGACAAAAAAATGGCAGCTCTGTTAAACATACAACACCGTGTACACAATGGTGTAAACTCACGATGCCAGCCTTAAAGCAAAATGGACAGATGTTACTTTGCTTTAATTGAAAAAGGCAGAATAACACAGTGAAGTGGAAAAGATTTGCCAACTGCAGAAGAAATAGTGATTTTGGCAGATACACTTGCATCCTGAGAGTAGCAAGTTAACAACATTCATTGCTCCATTTGCCAATGTTTTGCTTTAAAAACACATGCATTGGAATTACTACAGCTCTTGAAATTTTCCAGAGAAAAAAAATACTGAAATATTGAAAAGATTAGATCACTGTACACAACTATGATATCCTTGGCAATGGTAAGCCCATGAAAGACCTAGCTGTATACTTGGGATATGTTAAGACCTAGGGTGCAGGGTCATACTTAAATGAAGAAAAATATATTTTCAGACATAATGAGCTATAATTTGTGGGACATTTAACTGAAAAATCAGGGGTCAAACCAAGTACATACAATGGGAAAGCTATCAAGCAGCTTGCACTACCATAGAAGACAGAACCTAAAACATACTAAAATAATGGTAAACTGTTTGAGTAACTAATAAGAACTATTAAGAAGCAAAACTACCTGGACATAGAAGTGCATCCACTGACCAGTGCATGCATGGTTGAAGGAGTGGGTCTACCTTGTCTAAATAACTATCAGTTTACTGACTGTACCATATTGCATTCCATAATACTGCCTGCAAGCATATCACTGTAATATGTGCAAGGAAGCATTATTGTTCAAAAATGTTTTTGCAGAGAGGCACAGACCTTTGCAACCTAACCCCCCCCCCCCAAACACTGATTTCTGAAGTCACAACAGCTTGCGGAAAAGGTACAAGCATTTATTTTCTTTTGTCTGAGCTGGTGTGACCTCAGTGGTAATATATCTAGAGACTGGGATGATGGAGCAGTGACCTTATGTAGTGGTATTGAAAACACGTTCCTCTTACAAAAATCACGTGACATTAACTGCTTTTACTATATGTTGGTGATGAGACAGTGGCACACTGTGGTCAGTAAAATGAGCCTCAGCTTGGGGGTTGAGGTGTCAAAGTAGACCTAAAGAACTGTTAACAACAGCATACAGCCATTTTATGTCTTGAACAAAGCTAGTAATATTCTAGCATATGCCAACAACTGTGGGATTGACTGGAATTGGATGTGTTGTCCTTCAGCTTTATGGGAAGCAGTGGAAACTAATGGTATGTTGTTCCAAAAATCTCATAGAGCCAGAAATTAGATATGCTCTAATGGAAAAAGAGATGCTAGCATATATATGGACCTCTAGGAAATTCAGGAAATTTCTTTATTGGCTGGAAACATTCAGACTGGTGACAGACCATTAACTACTGGTTTCTTTTTATTAATAGCAGGTACTTGGGTAATGTTTTGTTGCAGCAACAATGACTTATGATAATCCTTATGAGGTTTAAGCCAACAGTGGAATATGCAGCAGGTAAAAACCTTGTAGCATGTGCAACGTCGTAGAATCCCTTGAGAATTAATTTGAAATAAAGTATACAGATGTTGTGTTATACTGAAGACATTATCAATTGCTAGTCAAAGAAAGATGGATCATATTTGAGAAGCTATAGAAAATGAGATTCATTTACATATCCTGATTCTACTTGTTTACCTACATGGCTTGTGCATGTGGGATAAGTACCATTTGCCATTAAAGAAGTTTTATCCACTAAAAAGTGAAATGATAGTGCATAGGGGAGAAAGGATTCAGTGATATTACAGGCCCCGACAGCACATGTCCTTGAGATGATACAGGAGTGGTATTAATGTTTTATCAAACTGCAAAGGAAGAGCCAAAGCTGTAGTGTGATGGCCAGCAGGATTGTACGACATAAGGAACAGAGTTATATCAGTCCACCTGTGTTGTGAATTGAAGGGAAGACAGTTAAAGGAACCATTAGTTCCTATGCTACTTCCTCTCTGTCTGTCTGTAGAAGAGTATTTCTCTGGACATTTGTGGACCCAGTAAATGAAAATTATGCAGTTATTTAGGGTTTCTTCAAATTATTTTAATTTGTCTTCAACCACATGTGCTGAGGTCACCCTGAAGATAAAATCTAACCTTGCTCATTTTAGAATTTAATAGGAGGTTATGGGCGATAGTGATCTTTAGTTCTCTACTGCTGAATTTTGAGAGGTAGCACGATAACCTGACTTTGAATATATTGTGTATGTAGTATGTGTAGCTCCCACGAGCCTCAAAGTAATGGCCATAATGAAAGCTTAGTACAAAGAGAGAAGGGACTACATGGCCGGAATGGTCTTTTGTTTGTTTTCACATGTTAGAGGTTAATGATCTTTTGTTTGTTGTCACATGTTAGAGGTTAATGATCTTTTGTTTGTTGTCACATGTTAGAGGTTAATGATCTTTTGTTTGTTGTCACATGTTAGAGGTTAACGATCTTTTGTTTGTTGTCACATGTTAGAGGTTAATGATCTGTTGTTTGTTGTCATTTGTTAGAGGTTAAGTCCTTACAGTATTACTGGAGCTGGTCCAGCCGAACTTCTGCTGAAGAGGAAAGTCAGAACAAGCTTCTGAGAAAGACTTGGTAACCAACATGGTGTGATAAACAATGTGTCCAGTAGACAAGCAGAGCTAAGGAGAAGAAAGTAACTTATTATTGTAATGGATGCTATGGTTTCAAACCATAGCTTATTATTGTAATGTTTCAAGCCTTTATCAAGGTTATGTCTTAAAGAAAGTAGCTTATTATTATTGTAATGGATGCTATGGTTTCACACCTTTACTAAGGTTACATCCTCATGACATTATTATTATTACCAGGATAGATCATACAAAGGTATAATCTTCACCTGCAGAACAGGTGGGTGAAAGCAGTGAACAGTAAGGATCTATGCTTTAATGTAGTCATCACCTCTGGGTAGTGCCTGCTATTTAACTGACGGAATACATCACTTGTTCCTTAGGATGATATGCCTAGTAACCCTCAGCTAAGTATTATAACTCTGACAGAGATCATACCAGTTTCAAACAACAACAAACTCTCCTACTCAAACTGAGTTTTTAGTCATCATAAATGGCAGAAGTAGTAAGCAGCTATCAAGCAGTGTTTATGAATGTTTTTTTTCTCTTTCTGTTTTATTTTCAGTTGTATAAAAGCTCTGTGTACATGAAATGTTTAAAATCTAATTAATTAAAATGAAGTGAGCGTATTTTTAGTGGTAGATGCAATGTCTGGGTTTTTCATGATGTTGTCAGTAGCTAAAGTGGAGCAGGATATGCTACAATAAGTCAGTCTGCCTAGTGTAATCTTTATTAGATGTACACAATAATAGTTTGTGAAGCAACTGTACCTACAGCTGTGCGACACACTTCCACGTGTTTGATGTCAATTAGTAAGTGTTATGCTCACCTTCCATCTCGAGTGTTATTTATTTTTACAGCCCTCTTACAGAAGTATAGCATGCAGTGGGTATGGTAATGCATCATGGACATTCCAGCCAACCCAATGTTATTTTTCTGAGATATGTACATTCTTGCTTTGCTGTATGCCACTACTTTAGTCACCAAGGAAATTCAGACACCCACCAGGTAACTCTCCTGCTCCGCTGATTGTGGAAAGCATCTTACACAAAAGTCTGTCCTCAACATATACCTCAGGTTCTCTGAGAAATCAAGTCCAATTCAAAAATGTGCTACTTGGCATTATAGATTGACACACTGTTGCCGCTGCTCTTATGGGGTGTAAGTTCGTGATGTTGGCTGTGTTACGTTCCATTTCTGGCCACTTCAGATGTAGGACGTTAGCAAGGTACTTGCTTCTTTTCCTACTTTGAGGAAATATATGCTGTCTTACTGCTCCTTGCTCTTTGATGATGATGATGATTCACTGTTTTACTGTATTCATTTATAATATTATATTAAAAAAATGAAACTTTCATGTTCTATTCACCCTTACCTTTTGGAAAAATATGGTAAGTTTGTTGTCTTTCTTTGGCATACATTTTAACCTCTCCTATTTACTGGCAATAAATTACAGTAATTCCATTCTAAAGGCAGTTGTCAACCTGCTCTTGATGGCCACAGGGCTGCCATCTTATTCCCTGTGTATTGTTGTCAACCTGCTCTTGATGGCCACAGGGCTGCCATCTTATTCCCTGTGTATTGTTGTCAACTGCTCTTGATGGCCACAGGGCTGCCATCTTATTCCCTGTGTATTGTAAACAACTGGAGAAGCTGAAGAGTATATAGAAAAGTATTGTATTTTGAGACTGTGTCAGCATTGTTCAATGCCAACATGTAGAATCAAAACTGTTATATTGTCAGTTAATGGCTCTATTATTTAAAATATGGAGACAGGTTTCCTTATTGATGCAGCTTCCTTTATTCATCATATAATTCAGTAAACCATCATTTCTTAGACTTACATAGACAGACTGGTTTTGGCTGAAGGGCTTGTAGCTAGCTGGTTAGCTGTCTCATTTGTAAGAGTTTTAGGATTTATACTAAGGGGACTCTGTCTATATGTGCTTGTATTTAGTCTGGTGTTCTGAAGGATGATTGCTTGTTTTATTTGTGAATAACTCTGTTAATTTAAGTGTGTTAAATAGAAATGGGTCTGGGTATTCAAGAACAGTGTCACTTTCACTCCTATTTGGGGTCAGACACATTTAGGGGTGGGGGTGGGTGGTTGGGGCAGACACGTAGCAAAACCACAAATCCATGCATGAGATCTGCAAAAAATGCACTTTTAGGGGATACAGCAGTTGACTGATTCATACACATGCTGCAAGCAATGCTTCGAACTACAAAGACAAACATTTGTTGACACAGGTTTGATAGTAAATCAAACTTTATTTTTTAATGTAATTAATTATGGAAAACCTTTGCAGGCTGGACTTAAAGTGCTAATGGGCTATATCTGGTCCACAGACTGGGAGTTTGAGCCACTTGCTTTACATAGTTATGGATAATCTTGGTATTATAAGCACTATTTTTTTGAGAGATGCTTAGGAAAATAATGTGCTTAGCTGAAAACACCAAGTTCCTGGCTTTATCAAAAATCTCTGTAGATTCAGACTTGGTTTACTTGCCAACAGCCTTTATTACAGACTTTATTGATAATTGTGCTGAAACTTAATTTTTTTCTGAGAATCGTTTTATGTCAGGACCCACTCTATCCTTACAGATATTATTAATTCTTGTTTTTGATTTTATAGTCTATGTAGCTTATAAAATATTATGAAGGGTGTCTCATTTTAAATATTAAATGTAATTAATTCTTTACTTAATATTATTTGTAATGTAATTATATAATATACAGGATGTATCTTGATTTAATTTGGGCTCCAGATATAATGTAACTTTGTATTTGTTGTTATTGTTTGTTTTACATTTGCTGGAGAACATAAATTTGTCGAATAAGTGTACTGTAAGAATACATTTTACTGAGGAGATCCTGCCTTGAGAATCTGTTTTGATGGACTAAGCCTTTGAGTGGACATTTTACTTACATTTTATGTCATCATCATGACACTAATGTCATCATGACATTAATGTAGTTTTAGTTCTAGAAGGATACAGTGAGTAACAATGCAAAACAGTTTGCTACTAGATGGGGTTTATTTAGTATTTATTGTAAACCTGGTTTACTCTGCTGGATGAGGTTTATTTTCTCATGTGGCCTAAGGGGGAATCCCCACATGCTTTACAATAATGATTTAAAATAGCATAATGATATTAGCACTTTCATTGTTTACTTTGAGAGCTATATTGTTCCTCCGATATTCTTCAGTCTTCATTTTGACTTTCTGTTAAGTAAAATTGCATTAGCCAAAGCACACTCTAGTTGATATATTACATTAATAGTGTATTTTAATTGTTAAAAGATAAAAATGTCTCTATATCACTGCTGCTGTACAGGAAGCACTGAAGTCTTGTAGAACCAAAATCAAAGTAAATAACTGACATATAAAACATAAATAATTTCATTTTGCTGTAGTGGCCAAGATTTTTACTACCATGTAACCTTATAAAGCAATTTTGTATGTCATCTGACTGGGACTGCCTTTAACAATGTCATTTCTGAGCAACTGTGACAGCTGTGCAATGAAAACAGAAAACCGTTATAAACTAATTATATAGGCAGGGACTGTTCTGTGTTGTACCGATTGTGTGTAGAACTGAACAAGTAGTAGGTGTTATTTTGTGACTGCCAGAAACATTATATTAGGAAAAGAAGAGCTTTATAGTGTGATTTCAAGAACATCTGACAGATATAAAACATCAGGATATGGAATATCAACTTGTCCTTTTTCTGAATATCATAATTGTCATCCTTCCAGTTTTAAGAAGTACTGTATTAGAACAACTGCATCTGGAAGAGACTCAAACTAAACAAAAGCAATTAAAGCAAAGTCCTTGTGTGGAGTAATCACCATATTTTGTTGCCTAACATCTTTAAAAATGCCTTTTTGTATGTCAGTCAGTGTGGTTCCTGATAAATTCTTGCACAAGCCATCCAGCACTCACCAGAAAATCAATCACTTTGTTCCTCTTGTCAGTGACCACATAGGAAAGTCATTTTGACTGAAACGAGCCTGTGCTTTTTTTCCTGTAATGTCACAAGTCAAGTGTAATAAACTGGTTTTCTGATATGTACTGGATGATTTGTTTGGTGTCTTCTAGAATTGTTACCATTGTGCCTTCAGTCTGGGTATGTTGTACTAGTGGATGTAGAGTCCAGTAAGTTAACAGCATATTTTTGAAAAGGGCTGCATCTTAAACAAGTAAAGCATGACATTTGCTATAATAGTTAATGGACTGTGTGCACAAATAACAGATAGACATTTCATTGATGTACTCCCGATCCCAAGACACTAAAACCCACATCAACAAGTACATTTCCAAGATGGTAGTTTATGACAAGTTTATCAGCACCAGGCACCTTAGCCATCATCCAGCAAAGCAAGTATTTTCCTTCTATTTTCAGAAATACCTCAGGTATTCCTCACCATCAACGCATTAATTATACCCATCCATATCTATAAACAGTAATTTGCACAGTTATCCTCTCCCCTTAGCACACCATTTAGTTACTTATTGTGCTTTTATCTCTATTTTACTGCCTTACTTCATTGGCAAAACATATCTTTTCTCCTAACTAATAATTAATAAAACCCTTTCTTACAACAAATCTCATCAATGTACTCCTTACACACCAGGTGCTATAAGTCAAAGCCAAAGTCAAAGAAAACGTTATTGTCATTTAGACCCACACATGAGCGCAGACTAAATGAAATTTTGTTGCTTTGAGCTCAATGTGCAGGCAAAAACATATAAAAAATGTCTAACAATATAAATATAAATTGCCACAAAGTAAGTAGAATAAACTGGTAACAAAACACAGTTCACCTGCTGAGAAGTCCAATCCTTTAATGTAAAATACAATTCATGAGCGCTTTCGTCTGCATAAAACAAACTTCATCAGATAAAGTCCCACTATAACTGACATAATTTATAAAAAATGTTTAACCAATGAAATTTTCACATTAATAAAACAATTAATCAATAAAATTCTAAAAATACTGAACATTCAAAATTTAAAGAAACAAGAACATGTTGGTGGTTGTATATATGTATACACACACTTCTGACTGATTAAATGGTGATGCATCATAAAAAAGTTTTTTGTTAGAAATATAAATAAACAAAAAAGTAATCTACATCATTATTTCATGAATAAGTTGGTATATAATGTGTGCTTACATCTGGTGTATTAAAAATATTTGTGCCATCTTCAAAGTATATTTGCCTTTCCTGTTAAGATGGCTTTGATGTTTATATACTCATTTAAACCTGGAAAAATATTGGATTTTAATCTTAACTGCCATCTAACTTCCTTCTGCAGTAAAATATTTTTAATATCTCCTCCTCTGATTTCCAAATTAACCGTATCTATGATACCAAATTTAAAAAGATGGGACGGGTTGGCACATGGTGGTGTGTTTGTATAAGGCACTAGTTTCTTTTTTGTTTTTTATGTCATTCTTGTGTTCGTAAATCCTTTCTTTTAAATGACGTTCAGTTTTGCCCACGTAGTAACATGGGCAATAACAACAGGTTGCCAAATACACCACCATGGAAGAATAACAGTTACCCTTACAGAATTTAACCTCCGTATTCAACCGATTTTTTAAAACAATACTATTAGAGGTGTTGATAGAAGAACATTGGGCACATCTACCACAGGAGTGGGTACCCCTGGAGTTCTTGTAAGAATAGTCTCTTCCTTCCAAGGTTCTTTTAAAATTATTGCCCACCCGATGAATAAATGTAGGTTGGTTCCCTATAACTTCAATAATTTCAGGGTTGGTTTTTAAAATAGACCAGTTTTCTTGTAAGATTTTTTTGAAAATAGGAGAAAAGTTGTTGTGTTGAATAGAACAAGATCCTGAAAATTCATGGGGTCTATCTTCTGATGTTTCTGTATTCTCAATGGGGTGACCAAGTAAAGGTTTGAAACGTGTACCCCACCCGTTGTATACTTCTGTCAATATGTTTTCTACCAAAACCACAGGATACCCCCTTTCTCCAAACATTTTACCCAGTTTGATGAATTCTGGTTGGAGATCTTCTATGTGGGATGTCATCCTAGCCACTCTGACAGCCTGCCCTTTTATAATGCTTTTTTTCTGGTAAAAAGGATGTTGGCTGTCAAAGTGGAGGTAGCTGTTACACCAAGTTGGTTTTCTGTACACCTGAGATTTGAAACCATTCAGGGTTTTGGATAGTGTAATATCTAAATAGTTGATACATTCTACACTAACTTGGTGAGTGAAAGACAACCAGGAGGTGGTTTGGTTGATGTGAAGAATAAATTGTTCCAACTCAACTGGTGTCCCATCCCAAATCACAAAAATATCGTCCAAAAATCTATAATAAGCTGTGATTTTAGCAGAAAAAACACTCTCAAAAATATGTAAGGTCTCCCATTCCAAGAGTACCAGGTTGGCATATATGGGGGCGCAAGCTGCCCCCATTGCCACCCCACTGGTTTGTTTGTAAAGAACCCCTTCGAAGTTTATAAAGTTATTGTCTAAAACTATTTCCATTAGTTCCAACAATAAAGATTTTCTGTCTGGTGTTAATTCGGAATGTTTATGAATACTAGTTTCAAAAAATTCAAAGCCCTCTTTCCTAGGGATACAGGTAAATAAATCTTTCACATCAATGGTAATGAGGAGACTATCCTTGGACCATAACCCCTGGAGCATCTTGCCCAAAAAGTCCCAAGAGTCTTTTATAAGATGTTTATGTTTTTTTGCAATATTTTTAAAATTCTGATCAATAAATACTGCCAAGGGATGGGTTTTAGATCCACGGGCAGAGACAATTGGTCTAAAGGGTGGTTCCATGAAGTTTTTGTGTGTTTTTGGTATCCCAAAAAAACCAGGAATGAGTGGGTGGGTTTGTCGGAGAAAATGAAAGGTCGTCTGGTTAATTCGTTGTTCCACCAAATACTCCTCTAAAAGGGAGTCAATTCTATTGTAAGCAGTAGAAATTTCATTAAGGGACACCAAACAGTAGGTTTTTTTCTTGTGTCAAAATGGTACTTATAGCTTTTGTATAATCGTTTTGCTTAAAAATTACCAAACCTCCCCCTTTGTCTGGTTCCATAAAACGTAGTTGTTTATTTTGTTTTAAATTCTTCAGGAGGGTGGCTTCTTCTGCTTTTAAATTGTGATTCTGCCAAAACCCGTCGGTGTTTTTGCTATATGTTTCATATATTTCTTTTGTGACAATGTTCTCAAAAGTATGGAGCAAAGGGTGAAGGGGAGGGTTGTAAACACTCCTTCTAGTGGAGGTTTGGTTGACACTGTCCCCTGTATACTGCTTAGCAACTCCTTTGTTGTAAAGAATTTTGAGATTTAATTTTCTAAGGAACAATTTTAAGTCAATTAAAATTTGTGACAAGTCTCCTTTAAAACTCTTTATAAACTTGAAGCCTTTGGAAAACAAGTGGAAATGAGTTTTTTCTAGTGTCAGATCAGAATAGTTGTATATTTTATATCCACAATATTCAGACACAATACCATTGTCGTGTGTAATTATAACATCTGACCCTCCCTGTTCCCCCTGTGTCCCCTGTAGTTCCAATCCTGGTTTTTTGAAAAGGAATTCGTGTTGATTACATTTTGATTTTTGTGGGCTAAACGTTCTGACCTTCTGGGTCCTAAAAAAACTTCATTGGACTCTTGAAAAGAGTCCAATTCATCTAGAGAACCAGTATACACAACCGGTGGGTCCCTGTGGTGGTGCGGTTCATCAGAGGAAATCCTGACACTTTTTGTAGTCTGTTTGTAGTTAGTTGGTGTAATCAAATTTCTCCTATTGTATCCCTCCCTAGGTCTAGAAGGGGCAGTTGCAAAAGTAAAATTAGGTGATGGATAACATTTACCAGTTTCATACTGCCCCTTGTCCCTAAAATATTTCTTTTGTTTTCTTTCAAAAACCTTTTCAACTTTCCCATTGGTTCTCTCTAAAATTCTTTCAAAAAACTCATAATATTGTTCAAACAACAAATCATTGGTGATGGAATGGTGTAATTTGTTGATTTCTACCAATAAGGTTTTTAAATGTACTTCATTATATTTGATAAGTTTTAAAATTAATGAAAACCCACATTCATCAAAAAAACTGTGAAATTCTTTAATAATATTTTCTGTATATGTAATACCAAAAGGGTATTTATGGAAACGAAGTCCCTGAGGGACTATCTTGTTGTTTAAACATGTATGCAAATAGTTGTTTTCAATTTCCAAGCATTTATATTTATAAAGCAGCTTTTCAAATTTAAAAATGCAGTCTTTTAAACTGAAAACGTTATTCCCATCTTGATTGGGAATTTTAGATGCAGCAATAACATTCCCTTGGTTAATGTTAGTGGAAGAAACAAACTTTTTGTCTATAAGACCCTTATATAAGGTTCTGCAACCGGAATCAGTCCCTGGAACAGCCCGTGAAACATGGGAGGCTGAACCGATGGTTTCACAGTCTTTAAAGGAATTCGAAACAGTACCTTTAGAGTTGTTAGCTCTTAAAAACCTTCGAATATCCCCTGTATCCGAATGAACTGGAGGTAAAAGAGTGTCCTGTATCATCGGAGCGCCAATATTGGTGTAGTTTCTTCTCCTGGGCTGGCCTTCACCTGGCATACTCGTTCCTTCCCCGGCATCTTGGAGTGTGGAAGCAGGCGATGACGTCACAGGTGGTTTCGGGCCCGTGGAGGAATGCACACAACTGGCAATAGCTCCCTCTGGTGGATCCTTCTGTGTGAACAGGTCAATAAGTTTAGTTAAATCCCCACGAAGGGAAGAAAGTTCTTCTCTAAGACGGAATACTTCATTCTGGGTCTGTATTAAGGTGATACTAGTCTCCAATCCGTTCTCGGCTCCCAGTAAAGTGGAGTCGTTTGGAGACTGATCCATGATATTAAGAAGTTGAGGTAATAAAACTGCAAAAACAATGAAATGAGTGCAATGTCAGTATAGTGGAAAAGATAGCAAGAAGATGGTTATCTTTTAACCACTGAAATGCTGCTTGTCAAAATCCAAAGGCAGGCAACTCGTAGGTGAACCAAAAATAACAATTGCCACAAAGTAAGTAGAATAAACTGGTAACAAAACACAGTTCACCTGCTGAGAAGTCCAATCCTTTAATGTAAAATACAATTCATGAGCGCTTTCGTCTGCATAAAACAAACTTCATCAGATAAAGTCCCACTATAACTGACATAATTTATAAAAAATGTTTAACCAATGAAATTTTCACATTAATAAAACAATTAATCAATAAAATTCTAAAAATACTGAACATTCAAAATTTAAAGATAAATATAAAAACAGAACTACAGACTCATATATGACATTAACGTTGACACAAAAACAGAACTACAGACTCTATATATGACATTAACATTGGCACGACACTAGGACATAATTACAATTTTTGTATATCTATCTATAGCACCACTTAGTACTGCACAGTAGATATTGCACTTAGAGGCTTGAGCGGTGGTAGGCTAGAGACCATTTTGTCCATTGCATGGAATGTAGCTTGTATTTCATGTTATCACACAAAAAGTAATGAGCATTAAGTGAGAGAACCTAGTAATGAGTTATTGCACTTTAAGAAAAAGATATTTACTTTAGCCCGTGTGGCCACTAACTAGATGACCTGTTGGCTTGCCTTGTTACTCAAGTTTAATAGTCTGATGGTCTGAGGAAAGAACCTGTTTCTGAATGTAGTTGTTTTGTAACATATGCTTCTGTAGTGCTTGCCGAAGACAAGCAGAACAGTCCCCGAGTTGGGTGGGTACGGTCTTTAACAATCTTTGTGACTCTTCTGGGACACCGTCCAGAGTGCAGATCCTGTATAGATAGAAGCATAGGCCTCATTATTCTCTGTGTCACTTTCACCACCCTTTGGAGAGCCTTATGATCCATGCCCTTGCAGTTTCCATATCATACTGTGATATTGCTTGTCAAGAAGCTCTCACTGATGCTTCTACAGAAGGCTGTGAGCACTGAAGATGGGAGGTTTGCTCTCTTCATATAAATATATGTCATGAGGATGCAGTTTCCCACATTATTTGTAGCCAGCCTGATAGCACTAGGCACCCTGAGGCAAGGTAACAACTGCCCCATGCATACTGACAGACATTTGTTTCTTCCACTAGATGAATATATATGTGATAGCTGCAAACATTTACTGCAATCTCAGAGGCCAGCTTCACATTCAGACTTATTAGCAGTACCTACCAGGTTGTCAGTACTGATATCCACCTCATACAACCCTGCCCACCTTGTCCTAAATCAGAAAATAATCCATCTTCCGCTGCAAGCTTAAGAAATCCCTGCCCAAACCTCAAAGAGCTCCAAGTTGTAGGTTTGGTATACCAGCTACTCAGTGTCATACGTACAAGAAAACAGCATCCATAGAAACAACAAACAGTAGAGGAGCAAAAACGGGTCACTCAGCTAGCAGGCTAATGTGATTATGATAGCAAGGTTGTGCTAACATGTCTGGTAATGCCTAGTTATATGTACATCCAAAGTGAGACACATGAGTGCCACATTCACCAGGCAAAGGACAGGGTGTCTGTAAATGGTCTCTCAGGTGCCAGGATCTGCTCTGTCACTAGGCCTGTCAATAGTCACTCTGCATGTGGGAGAGAATGACTAGAGACACACCTGCCTGGATCATAAGCAGACAGACATGCTGGATCTCAGAAAATGAGCCTTGAGGTGGTATAAACACAGTCCTGAGCAGCATCTTAGCATCCCCAAGAATGTTGCTATGATACAAACAAACGAGAATTGACTTTAACTCTTGCCGTATTTATTGGTGTCGTACAAAGGTTGTCTAATATATGAGATGATTGACAGCTCTACCTGCTTTGCAAGGGATGGTCTGACCTCTGTCCTTGTGCTTTTCATATACTGACCACGTTTTTTTATTCTAGCATACTGCCTTTTTTAGTTAAGGTCAGCCTCCTCAAACCACCAACGTAGTCAAACAAAATCAAGCCTATATACAAGTACCAGTGCTCAGTACTAGAAGCTTAAATAAGAATTTGCACTCATTGCAAGCCTTTCTGACCCTTAACAATATTGATCTTTACATAGCTACAGACATATGGCTTTAGTTTAATAGTAGCACACCCACAACGCAGAGTTCCAATGCCTACCACTTTTTCAAAACCACCACTGACAATGACTGTGTTATTGGAGGGTGTGTGTGTGTCCTTATTTCTAAGAATTGAATCACATCTAGACTAATGAGGTAGGACAATGACTTTGATCACCTTGATGTACTACTTTGTCAGTAAAAATCTGTACCACATCAAAAGTACTGTCCCCTGTCTATGTCACCTACAGCTCATAAGGCATATATCTAAACAAACTAAAACCTTTCTCCATTGTACATATCACTTGTCTCCTGGGACATTTCAACTATCTTTCCATTACCTGGAGAAAACTGTGCTGCCACAAATAATTATGCACAAAAGAATGCACAGTGCTTCGTAGATTTCATAACTAGTTCATATATTAACTAGGGGATCAAAAATACTGGATCTAATCCTTACCAATATGAGTCCACTATGTTGTACACCTGTAACTGCTCCATCACTGGTCATATCTGACCTCCAATCAGTAATATTCACTCTCAGGGTAAAACCAGATTTACTGAAAAAATCTTTAGAGACTATTCTAAGGCTAATATTCTAACTGACCTCATGAAATTTAAGTGACCCCCCCTCTCCTCAATGACCCTACCTCTCATATACTATTACTAAATTTGCAGACAGTTTCTATGTGCATCTAAAAACATGCATTAAATGCATTGAAGCATCAGTCATACTTAGAAATGAATACAATGCCAAGTTAAAGAAAAAAAAAATTATGGTAGAACACTAGTATAAGGAAACTATTCAATAACAGGAAGGAACTTATTCTCCATAAGAACAAACATAATACGTAGACCTCTAAAAGTGATATCCAAAAGATTAACAAAGAGTTCTGAAACAAAATTAAATCATTGTATGTTAAAAAAAAACAAAGCCTTTTTCAACTATTTCAGAAACTGTATATGCTATACTCAGTAATGCACTTGAGTTAGAATATAAAAACAATGCATACTCATCCCCCAGAATACATAACCAACATATTAGCAGATCAATTTATTCCAAACTTTACAACCATATCTCCCCCTAACTTCCCTGAAATATTAGCATGCCTCCCAGAGTCATTAAGAAAAGGTCCTGAGGGCTCTCTCCAAGGCTTAAAACACTATATTTATGGGTCTAGATAATGCACCAGACTGCTTTCTTATCAGCACCAAGTGCAGTCTTATAGACTCACAACTGAACCTATTCACTCTCAACCTATCACTGGATGCATGCCAGAAGTTCTGAGAACTGCTGTAGTCATCTCACTCCATAAGGAAGGACCCACTACTGACTCTGGAAATAAGAGACCTATAAGCCTCACCACTGTTATCTGTAAACTAAGTGCATCATCAAGAAATTTATTAACAAGGACATCAGCAGTCTTCAGTCCCTTGACTGAAACCACATTTGCTTTGTTAAATTTAGATCCTGACTCCAAAACTTGTTGGACTTCTTTGAAAAAGCCATAGATGCATTGGATACATTCAGATTGGTTCACACTGCTTACCTCAACCTGTACAAGGCCTTTTATGCCATCCCACACTATGGCAGTATTGACAAGCTAATCAAACTAGAAGTAACAACCCCCACCCCCATGTTACCCTCTTGATAGCAAACAGGTATACTGACAAAACCCAATCTATTAGTGTAGGGGGCACACTAATCAAAAAAGGTCATTATTAGAGATGCCTCTCTGGCTTCAGTCCTTGGGCCACTTCTCTTTGGTATTTACTTCTCTGATGTCAAGGCTGACATCAAGGGCTTGTGGCTGACCAAGTGTATGGATGACTGATTACTAGGGGTATGGCTTCATGATCAAGGGAAGTTGTACCATTTTGGAATGTACTTGTCTAAACATGACTCAGCTTGAAACACCTCAGTGTTTCCATACTAAGGTAACCGAGTCCATGTCTTTGTGCTTTCTAGACCACCTTAAGCACTTTCTCCTCTCTGTTTTGTACAGACTCTTGAGAAGGGACAGCTACCTCACCTGCAAAACCTCAAAGGATCCAGTGCTATGCAACCTTCTGCACATCTGCAAAACAAACACCCTAAACACCTGCTCAAAAGAAATAAACTCCCACTGCTGCATAAACTGGGCCTGCTGGTGAGATAGCACTCCTTCTCAAAGAATCTCTTTTATTGAATAGACTTCCCCTGAGATGTAAAGCAAATTATTTTCTTGACTGTCTTTAAGCACAACCTTGACAATAGTATAGGAAATCATAAAGTCAGCTCTAGCCTGTCCCCTCAACACCTCATTAAAAGGGGAAGAAACAAGTTAGTATTCCTATCTTAAGGTACTGACAAACTAGGATCTTGATGGTAGATCACAAGTAATATACCTGATCAACAACCTAATATAAACCTATGAACCTGTGAAACTTAGCAATATGAGCCATCAACTGGCTGAGTTCCTATAGAGAGAGCACTCTGAGACTCACAATATATATATATAAAGTCATTAGTGAAAAAACTTCCAATGGGTTAAAGCCACACAATTAAGTATAACCATAACTGCATAAAACATCAGATAACGTAAGCCATCTACAAACTGAACTCTCAAAAGGTCTGCTCCAGAGTACTGAATGTCCAGATTCAGGACAATAGCTATAGGAGTGTGAACAAAACAATAACTTAAGTAGCATAAAAAACAATCCATGACTATATAGGCACATGTCTGTTTCTTCCCAATGCAAACATCCACTGTGGAAATGAAATATACAACCTCCCCATTTCATTCCCACTTTGGAAGGCTTCAGAATTATTCTTCTTCAGCTATTTTAGATCCTTGTACTAACTGTGTCTTAGAAGCAATCAGAATCTGGCAACTCCGAAACACAGTTAACACTCAATTAGAAGCCACAGTCACGGTCCATAGCTGATTGTGAATTTGTAAACATTTTCACACTACACAAGAGAAACATCTTTAGGAGAGCTGGAAATTATAACTTGTGTTTATGTTCTTACATTGACCTTGTTTAATAACACTGGAAAATTGCAATCATTGCATAGGAATTTATTCTGAGACATAGTAATCAGCAAAACGGGTGTCTACTCCATTGTAGAACTTTTGTCAGGCTTTCAGATTTGAAAAAGAACCTGCTGTTTCTCATATCAGGCTCCAAACTGCACCAGAATTACTGTCAGATATACTTCTCAACCTCTTGGTGCAAGAAGTGCGGACAAAGCCTAAAATAATTGGGGCACAAAGGGCCAAAAATAGGGGGAGATTTTAAATATTGCTCATATCAACTTAGAATGTCACTACAACAACAGCATTTGTGTTAGCATGCATTTTCCAATGGATTTGAAGTCTGAAGCTAAAATATATATCACTGTTTAGTGACTTTAATCACTCAGTGACTTGTCAGAAAGCCACAAATTTTACATGCAAAAGAGACCAAAAATATGAGGCAAAAATCTGGACATTCTGTAAAAATCTGGACAATTGAGAGAAATGCTCTCATCTTTTTCATATATCTTTTTAAAACTGATAGTGATAAACAAAAAACATTCTTAATTAGCAAGGACTTGATGGAAAATCTAATCCTAGGTAATGTTTTCTGTTTCAGAAGGTCCCTACAATCAAGCCATTCTTCTCCCTTTGTTGCTTCAGTCACCTATGATTTCATCTAGGCTTATCTTCTAATACCACCTGTTGCTTGATAGGTAGTATCTTACCATAAGTCTCTACTGATGTGCTACTTATTTCTTTACTCTGCTATCACACTGGTAATCTTCTTCTTCTTTCGGCTGCTCCCATTAGGGGTCACCACAGCGGATTATCTGTTTCCATTTCTTCCTGTCCTCTGCATCTTGCTCTATCACACCAACCACCTGCATGTCCTCTCTCACCACATCCATAAACCTTATCTTAGGCCTTCCTCTTTTCCTGTTACCTGGCAGCTTCATCCTTAGCATCTTTTTCCCAATATACTCTGCATCCCTCCTCAGCACATGTCCAAACCAACATAATCTTGCCTCTCTGGCTTTGTCTCCAAACCTTCCAACCTCGGCTTATCCTCTAATGTACTTATTCCTAATCCTGTCCATCCTCATCACACCCAGTGCAAATCTTAACATCTTCAACTCTGCCACGTCAAGCTCTGACTCCTGCCTTTTTGTCAATGCCACTGTCTCCAACCCATATAACATAGCTGGTCTCACTACCCTCTTGTAGACACTGGTAATATGGCTGTAAATTGCTATGTCATTGATTCATAACTTTAACCATCTACATCCTTTAACTAGCTGCTATGTCTCAACAATTTAGTTGAAAGTTTCTGTAAGTCATGCAAAATATCTTCTTGGCCTATCCCAATGTTCTTCAACCAAAATGTTAGTACTTTTAATATCATTTGGGTAAATCCATAGCATCATGGTCAACAAACCGCTTGACCTCTTTCTTAGTAATCATCTTTTCTTCCACTACTTTCTAAAATTTTCTGTTGCCAGTTGCTACACAGGAACTCGGTATATTTTCAGAAATGCTTCATTTTCCATTGATCACATATATTCATAACACATTTGTGCTTGTTAAATTAGACAAAGAACTGATTAGTCCATCTAAACTCCGAGAATTACTTAATTTACATGTGATCTCAAAACAATCAGAGCCAGCACAAATGTGAAAGGAAAAAGACTTTAATAAAAACATCTTGAGTGTTCTCTATTAATATATTTGGAAACTGTAGTACAGACTGGGTGATTTATTTGGTGGTGTACACTTGTTCTGCTGTAGGTCAAACATCTAGACCTATTAGGTTTCATATGTTAGAACATTTTAGTAATATAAGGAACAAATATCCTACAAATGCAGTATTCAAACAAACACTTAAACACCCATCTGCTCAATTTCAGTTTATTATTATTGACAGGGTCTTAGGAACCAAAAATTGTAAAGTGTGTTGGCATAATATATTAAATAGAAAAGAAAAGGCATGAATTGTGAGACTGGGTGGTTTATTTCCACCTGGTCTAAATGAGCATTTATAAAGATACTGTGTTGATTGGTTGATTGTACTGGTGCAGCCCCATATAAGGCCGTTGATTGCAGTCTGTATTATGCATTGCAAAAAGGCTTTTAGCCAAAACCGGTCTCCTACTGACTTTTTCCTCTCACATTTGTGCTGGCTCTGTTTGTTTTGAGATTGTATTGGAGGTTTGAACCTTTTCACTTGCCATTCTTGCGAAGGTTTGGGCTGGAGTATTAATTTACATGTGCACATTCATCAGAGCTAATATTCTGTCAACTTTGTCTTATGGTCTGGGGTGTAATACTGGTGGTATAATTTAAGGCTAATTCTGAAACCACTTCAGAACTAAAGGAGGGATTACATTGAAGACTTACCCTCTCCTGATTAAGAAACAAAACAAAAAAAACATTGATTTATTTCTGCACATTGGGTCTCGGGTCTTGCAGGCCAGAGATTCTCATATTAGATACAATGGTTACCAAGGAAAAAACAATTCCAAGTTAAGCACTTTAGGGCTACTGAACTGACTGAATCTAAGAGGCAAGGTTAACCCTTCCATCATGTGTCGAACTCACTTCAGTAGTTGCTTGACTGCTGAGTGGGCTGACAATAGAGACTCCATTGAAAGGCATGCTGCAGTCCCTGATAACTGATCTTGTATGGCTGAACAGGATAAACCACTGTGGAAGTGCTCAGTCACTTATTTCAGAGCCTTAGTTTAAGGTGACCATGTAGTTAACCTGAGGCCTTTCAGATTTGGATGCACCAGGTACCCCTTTATTGTGTTATCTAAGTACATAGGTTTGTTGGCATTACAGTTATCAGGGGTCTAACTGTCTCCAGAGGGTGACAGGGCTGTTTTCATATCTCTCTGAAGTACTGCTGCATCTTTCTTATTTAAGAACTAGCCAAGGGAGTCAGCAGAATGGAGCTGGACATGCAGCTCAGTGCTTTCAAGAAGATTCTTACAGTCAGGTACATTATGGCCATCATAGTTCTCGACTATCCAGATTTTTCCAGAATGTCCAGATTTTTGCCACAAATATTTGGTCTGTTCCTCATAAAATTTCTGATTTTCTGGAAGATCATTGAGGATTGAAATCAGTATGTAATAACAGACATTTGAGTTTCAGACTTCATACCCTTCAGAAAATGCAAGCCAATGCAAAACCTATTATTCATATTATCAACTTTCTAAGTATTTTTGGACCTTTGTCTCCCAATTATTTTTGCCTTTGTCCAGATTTCTTATACTAAGAGGTTGAGAGGTACGGTGGCCATCTGAACAAAGATTTGTTATACACACACAGACTTTTCCTGGGCTAAAGACAGTCTGCCTCCTTTGGGATCTAGCGTCATCCATAAGAACATCTTAATAAATGGTGGTGAGGTTGTACTTGTTCCCCTTCTGCTTCATTCTTTCCAGCTTACTACAGTGTCCTTGTCTATTCTTGGGTCTACCAGCCTCTGCTACAGCCCTTACACTGTCTCCATTCTAAGGCAGGTATGCAGCTTAAGCATGCTATGCCTTTGACTGCTTCTACCAGGGAATTTTCTTTCATCAGTGACTTACTCTCTGATTCCTTTCCCTCTGTGCTTGCTTTTCTCTGAGGACTACTCCCCTCTATGGACCACTTCTCCCCTGCAGGGAACACCTAGACAAATCTCTTCCCCTACCCTGGGGTTGACACATCCATCCCCCCCGTCAGTGCCTCAGACACCTGTGCTACCAGTTGAAGTTGGGTCTCCTGGGCCACAGTTAGGGCTTTTTACCTCTATGCCACGGTGCTGGCTTTGTAGATGGTAGTGTTGAGTGGACATATGCAAGTTCAGAGACATTCCCAAGATGATGAAGCACTGACCTATGAGCAGTAAGGAAACCTGTGGTCCTACTACATCTGTGAGGAGGACTGATGAAGCACTGACCTATGAGCAGTAAGGAAACCTGTGGTCCTACTACATCTGTGAGGAGGACTGAGTCAGGTGATCATTGAGACAGGGTTGTTTATGTATTATCTTTGCTCTTAGGTGAAAACATACTGGAACTAAGCATCTGGCAAATACACTAGGTGAAACGGAGAAACCAACAGGCAAACTGATGAACTGATACTCCCTAGCTAGAAAAAACTGCTTTTGCTTCCTTTGACTAGACACAAGCAGGTATATATTTTTCATGCCTAGAGTCAGCATTTGCGCATGCTGTATGAACAGAGTAAAGATGATTTGGAGGGCTAGGATTTTAAATTTCATTACCCTCAGGAGTATATTTAACCTGGATACATGTAGGAGTAGACCCCAAAGGCTCTTTTTTGGTACTTGAAGTAACATGGAGTAAGAATTAAACCCCTTGCCTTGTTGTTGCTTTGCAACTCTTTTTACAGCTCTACAAAGAAGAAGCTTTTCAAAAACTGATATAGTTTGACCTACTTGGGGATGTTTGGGCTTCCCTAGGAAATGGAGGGGTAACTAGTCTGAGCTGATATTAGGGCATTATTGAAATTATGGTAAAGACTTGAACTCTGTTTTGTATCTGGTGTCAACTCTCTCTCTTGTACAAAATTCTGAAATTAGGGCAAACCAAAGAAAGCTGCACAGTCTGTATTATTTCTCTTTTGAGACAGAGAGGGGCCTACTTCCCACACCCTTACCTTGTTGCCTGCCTGGTGCTTGCTGCCTCTCTAAGCCTGTTACTGTTCAAAGGACCTTCTCTTTTTGAACTGCACTACCCATGATTGTCTTCACTAAGATAGGAATGCCTAGCTGGATAATTTAGTTTACAGAGTTCAAAGTTGCTTCAATGGAGTGCATACATTCCCCCCTTTATTTTTGGAATTTAAAATATAGCTGGAAAGGGGGCCCAAAACAAGCATCTCTTTGTCCATTTGAGGCATTGAAGAACTACCCCTTCACAACTCTTGGTAAGGAAGGATTCTCAGACTAGCAAAGCTACACACTGCATTGCTTGTGGTGGAACCCATCACACAGGTGTCCATGGCATCATATACATGTTTTAAAGGCAGTATGAATCTGTTTAAAGAACTCTTCTCTCAAAGCTTCATCAACAATTTAATTTGTCATTTTTTCTATTTCTTTAAGAATGTCCTGTCATATTGTTTAATATATGTGTAGTAGTTGGTAGCAATAATCCCTATGACAGCTAGCTGATCTATATATTTTTGTCAAAGTAGTCTTGCATCCTGTTTTGTTTTCCTTATTATTGGGAAGGTATTGAGTCCTAATGCCTATCTTGACTAGTGAGCTGTGTGATGATATGAGGTATTGCCAGCTATGCCAGGAGAAGTAGGGTAGTGGATGTGTAAAATATGCCAGCAGAGCTAGATGGAATTTTGTAAAGAATTACATGCTATTTGTATATCAAAATGATTTTTACAGATGCTTGTGTTGAAAATGTATTTGTAAAGTTGTTTGTGTTAAAAATGTATCAGCTGTGTGTCCTGCTGGACAGAAAAGAAATACACATGTATATCAGACTGTACTGTATTGTAATTGATTAAATGAATACATTGTAACAGAGCATAATGGAAGAGAAGAGCTTAAGCTCAGCTTCACATAACTTTAAAAAATAATAAGAAATTGAATTACTTAATTTAGGCCATAAAGATTGTATCTTATAGTTCTGATTGCAGCCAGAGACAACATGTCTGGAAAAACAATCATTAGGAATACTTCACTATTGTCTTTAGCAGTGATCTAATTGCTACGCTGGAAGGGTAGAAGTTTGAAATTGTTTTATGACTTGCAGAAGCTACAACAGCTCTGAGCAAAGCTCTATGTGTTTGTATTATTGACACCTATGTGCTAACTCCTGGCAGTTTCTAGCAATGAGGGGGGGTGCATGGGAATCAGAAGTCAGATGACCAGATATATGTGATGTCCTTCTGTAATCTAGCACTAAAATAATATTTAATACTGAGACTGAAGTCTCAGGGCAGCCTGTTTTTATAACCTAACAAGGAATGACCCCTCACCTACTTCATCTTGCCTTGCTCTAGTAAGTAACCAAGGAATAATAATTTTTTAGATCAATCAGGAAAATATAGAGAGATTAGTTAAGTACTGTTTTTCTGTATCTGTTGTGAATCTGTTCATCTGTGTTATTTTAATATTTCCTGTGGGTGAAACTTTGATGTTTATTGTAAACTGATATTTAGTATTTTCATGTATTTTTTATTATTTATTATTAAACACATTTAAAATTTCATTGAGGCTGGTCCTTTAGAGAATATTTTAGCCTTTGAGAGTGCTTATATTTACTTGGTGGCACTGTGGCCACCCCTGAAAGCCTTGCTGTTTGGTCAACGTTCCATTTGTATTAATATTAATTTCACTCAGTATAATTGGGTACTCTTGCAAGAGCCTTAGAGTAGCTGGCTTTGGAGTGTCTGGTGGTGGTGTAACTACCTTATAGTCGGGGGAGAAGGGGACATAGCTAGTGAATCTGCGCCATGCTTTCTCAGGTGTGTGTGTGTGTGTGTGTGTGTGTGTGTGTGTGTGTGTGTGTGTGTGTGTGTGTGAAAATCAAATCTCAAAGAGTGTGTGTGTCAGCAGCTAGGAGCAGGAGCACAAATCCCTAGTTTCACAGATAGAGTGGTGAAGAACTTGGTTTGGGCACTCAGCTGAGGTCTGAACTCTATAACTTTGTCAGTGGGGAGTCTTACTGGTAACCTGGCGGGAGACAGATAGAGAAACCCAGACATCAGACTGAGTGTGTTCCTTGTGTACTCTTAAGGGAAATTGTCCTTCATGCAGAGAGCTGCATCTGGAAATACTGGGTGTATCCATTTTTGTTCCAAGTGAACATCCCTCTCATCAGTGATGAGGATTCAGGATCCTTGATTACTGCCCCAGAGTGGGGACATCACAAGCAGCATTCAGATATACTAGAAATGTTCTGATTTACAGTCTCTTTCTTAAAGTCTGTAAACTTGTCTTGTTTATTTTTGAGTCAGTAGTTGAGAATCCGGTCTATGGGAGGTTCCCTTGGACACAAAGTCAAAGGCCTGTTTAATTTGGAGTGATTGTGACTAGTTGTTCACCAATAACAAAATGTTTCAGCTTTCTCTTATGTTAGAAATGTTATTGACTTCCCAATTTTAAAAGCTTCCTAATAAGACTGAGTATTTTTTTAAACAAGGCATCCTTAAGAAGGCAGCCCAAGGAAATGGTGTCTTCATCATCCATATCATGTCCTGGGGATAGTGTGCCTAGACTGAATAGACAAATTCATCACCTTAGTACATATCTGAGTCCATGTTTCTGGGAGAGGAGCCCTTTTTCTATGTGCTGGTAGGACCACCTTGGAGAAAGAAAGAAAGATGAGTGGCTGGTGAGGGTGTTACTTCTGCTATGTTGCCACATATTCTTCAGAACAGTTCTTATAACTGAAGTCAGAATGCACTAGGGCTGGAGATGGACGGGTGGGCATCCATGAGGAGTCAGAAAAAGTGTGTGTTGTGGTCATCTGCAAGTGAGTACTACAATATTAGGAGAAATTACAAAAGTTTGACCTATCAATATTGTTGGGCTGTCTTGGTGAGGCACTATTCTTATTTAGCTGTCTGAACTAGCAGTTGTTAGATGTGTGCTGTGGATGTCTCTGAACTGGTATTCAGCTGGGGTGCTGAAATTCTTATTTGAGATCTGGCTAGGTAAGGAAGCTAAATCCCACTATCTGCACCTAGACAGACTAAGGTAAATTGAAAGGTGGCAGCTAGAGGCAGTATCCCCAAGGGTGGATAAAACTGCATTAGAAAGGGACAGATGACAGATGTCCTCAGGCCTCTGTAAGAGTGACGGTGTCATTAATCTTCTTGTGTGTAAGCTCTTTATTTTCCTGTGATGACATTTCTAATTTGAAGAATTTTGTAATCTTTGTTCACTATTGGAATATTCTCTTGGCCTGGGTGCAGATGTCTTGTGTCATAACACTAAAAGCTTTTTGTGCTCCAGGAAGGAGGAAGTATAGTGCTTATAAGAGGGTGTATGACTGCTTTTCAAAATAAATAAATAAATAAATACATAAAATTGCACTGTAGGTCATACTTTTTGGGTGGAACCCATCTCCCATGAACATAGCTACTGGTGATCTTTTCCAGAAGCATCATGGGCCTCAGAAAAAAAAAAAAAACAAATCCATCAAATTCAATCAAAAACAAAATGCTGTACAATAAGATGGTACAAGATTAATAAAATATCAAAAACAAAAAAAAAGCCAAACGATTTCCTGGATAGAGAACTTTGCTTTCTGGAAGTGTCCTGGAGAGAAATTATGAACTGGTGACAAACACTTACCTGTAAGAAAAAGTAGCAAAAAAGAACTGAAGATGGTGTGAGCTGCCCTTTCTTTTCAGTCAGATAATCATACCAGTGTCCTTGGTGTAAGAAGTCCAGCTCCAATTGTGAGATAATGCATATGCTGGAATTCAGTATAATAAAGCATATGTCTGTTGGGGCAAGTTCCCATGGATAAGGAATTATTACTGCAGTTGAGAGCATTGTCATTTACATTACAAATTAATTTTCATGTGAAAATAAAGTGTTATAAAGCTGTTTGTTTACTTTAAGATTATTGATTTTGTTGTTTTCTTACATTTTCTACATTTTATAACAGTATGAGACGACTCGTCTCAGACGAGAGATTTTGGAAGATGCTGCTGCAGATTGTGCTACACTGTTCTGTAGACTGTAGGAGCAGCTTTATGGCATGCCACAACATGGTTCTCCCATCCATGTTTGGCTATTTTTTGACAAGCAATTTGAAGATTTAGGAGAAGAAGCATAACAACATATGCAAGATAAAGCTGTATGTACCACCTCAAGCACAACTCCATGTAGCAACGTCACTCCTACTTCCAACCATCCTTCATGTTGCTCCCATCTTAACAAACATTAAAAAAACTACTTAAACAGACTTGAAAGTTGGCTATAACAAAATTGCACTGCTTTCTGCACACCTACCTAACTCTGCACACCACTGCATTCTAGTTCAGCAAATGAAATGGTTTCAACTTGAACATGTACTTTATTGCACAAAGCTTAAAACTGCTCGCACACCATCTTAAAATGCTTAATAACTTCCATCCCTTAGCAAGGTTTCAGTTGATACCTCCCTCCCAGTAAATGTCATTCACAAACCCTTAATGTAATACTTCAAAATCCAGCAATCTCTAGGGAGACTCCTTATCCTCAACTTATGTATCAAAACAGTGGACCTCATTTCCTTCTGTCCTCAGTTCAGAAGGCAGCCCAAAAAAATAAAACACTTAAAAAATACATGGAGCTGCATCAGCCATGTCTCTGATAGTGGCTGAGCAAATAATCATTTCACCAGGCCTTATGTACAGTAGATTCTTTCTACCCTCAACAACACCTCTTAACTGATGTTTCTACCACTAATCTTAGCCATTGTCTACTGTCTAATACCTATGTCTCCTCCATTCCCTAAACTATTCTCACCTCAGCTGTTTACACCTGACCTTCCTTTCTTCATTTATATGCTGTATCTTAATCTAGTTCTCTTCCTTCTCTGGCTTCCCCAGTGATATAAACATGATGGCCAAGACCTGCTGTGTAAGTTGTTAACATCTCCTGAAAGTTTTGTCTCTGCTTTTCTCATTACGGCTTTTACTTATTCAACATGTATGGTTGTTATCAGAATGGCCATATAACCTGTCAACTGAAAATGTGTACTTTATATTTTTTTTACTGTGAAGTTCTTTTCCCTGAATTCTGTTGAAAAGGGGCAAGCAACAAGCTGAGTCAGAATATACTGGTCAACAAATAGAAATTAATAAAAAACTAAATAAAGATTATCTGGGTTATTTTCTTTGCATTTAATTTTTTGTAAAAGTGTTTACCAGAAGGATTATTGACTGCAATAGAAAATGCTTTTTTTCCAGAAACATTACACTTGCATTTCTTTATTATTTCTTCATCCAGTTTTGATGGGCATTAGCAATGAGTGTATTTAACATTTTTTTTTAATTATGAATGAGTGGAAAACATACACATTCAAGATGAGAAAATGTTACCACTTCCTTATTTTTTTAATGCAGATGTAGTTCCTTTAAATTTGTTCACTAAGTCCCCCTCAAAAATCTAGCTTTTGTTCTGCACAGCTGCACCTGGCTTAAACGTTGGACTACTAAGCTGCCTCATGTCTTGCATCACCATGGTGCTTTTTTGTATAGCTGTGGACATATTTTGAGAGATTTAGCATGCCAAATGAGCACAGCCATTCAGGACACTCCTCACTAGCACATCAAGTGCTATATTCAATAAACAGTGTGGTTTCTGTAAACTAATTTAATAATTCTGACTTTGCCTTATTCACTATACTGCACAACGTTCAAGTTCCTGTCACTACTGGATACGTTTAAGGATGGAACACACACTGCACATACCCTATGGATAACTTCCAACAAGATTATGGATGGAACACATGCTGCACATACACCTATGCATAACTTTAAACAAGTTTAAGGATGGAAAACACACTGCACAGACACCTATGTATAACTTTAGATAAGTTTAAGGATGGAACACATCCTCAACATACACCTCTGGATAATTTTACTCACGTTTAAGGATGGAATACACATTCCACATATGCCTATGAATAACTTTACACAAGTTTAAGGATGGAACACACACTGCACATATGCCTATTGATAACTTTTGATAAGTTTAAGGATGGAACACACACTGCACATACAGCTATGGATAACTTTAGTCAGGTTTAAGGCTGAAACAGATACTGCACAGACACCTATGGATAACTTTTGACAAGTTTAAGGATGGAACACACACTGCACATACACCTATGGATAACTTTATACAAGTTCATGTTTAAGGATGGAACACACACTGCACATACACCTATGAATAACTTTCAGCAAGCTTATGGATGGAACACATGCTGCACATACACCTATGGATAACTTTAGATAAGTTTAAGGATGGAACACACACTGCACATGCACCTATGGATAACTTTAGACAAGTTTAAGGATGGAACACACACAGCACATATGGCTATGGATAACTTTAGTCAGGTTTAAGGCTGAAACAGATACTGCACAGACACCTATGGATAACTTTTGACAAGTTTAAGGATGGAACACACACTGCACATACACCTATGGATAACTTTATACAAGTTCATGTTTAAGGATGGAACACACACTGCACATACACCTATGAATAACTTTCAGCAAGCTTATGGATGGAACACATGCTGCACATACACCTATGGATAACTTTAGATAAGTTTAAGGATGGAACACACACTGCACATGCACCTATGGATAACTTTAGACAAGTTTAAGGATGGAACACACACAGCACATATGGCTATGGATAACTTTAGATAAGTTTAATGATGGAACACACACTACACAGACACCTATGGATAACTTTAGACAAGTTGAAGGATGGAAAACACACTGCACATACATGTATGGATAACTTTCAGCAAGCTTATGGATGGAACACATGCTGCACATACACCTATGGATAACTTTAGATAAGTTTAAGGATGGAACACACACTGCACATGCACCTATGGATAACTTTAGACAAGTTTAAGGATGGAACACACACAGCACATATGGCTATGGATAACTTTAGATAAGTTTAATGATGGAACACACACTACACAGACACCTATGGATAACTTTAGACAAGTTGAAGGATGGAAAACACACTGCACATACATGTATGGATAACTTTCGACAAGCTTATGAATGGAACACACACTGCACATGCACCTATGGATAACTTTAGATAAGTTTAATGATGGAACACACACTACACAGACACCTATGGATAACTTTAGACAAGTTGAAGGATGGAAAACACACTGCACATACATGTATGGATAACTTTAGACAAGTACAAGTTTAAGGATGGGAC